>NC_058130.1:503726134-503779344 GCF_016433145.1 Gracilinanus agilis
ATCAGCCCTTAACAACAGGAAGTCAGTGGGCTCCTGGGTAATGTAGTTTTAAAGGTACAAGATTTCCAATTACTCAGCAGAAACTTGGATTTCCTTAGAATGTGATGATGTTGATAATACTAATAGCTAGTGATCAGCTACAATTCACATGTTAACTCATTTGAAAACACATATTCCACGAAGGGATGCAAAATAAAGCGAGCAGAACCACTACATTGTACACAGTAACAACAGTAAAGTGCAATGATCAACCTGTGAATGACTTAACTATTATCAGTAACGTAAAGATCCAAGACCACTCCAAGGGACTTATGATGAAAAAGGCCATCCACTGCTGCAGAAGGGACTGATGGAGTCTGAATGTAAATTGAACCATGCCATTCTTCACTTTATTCCCCCCATGAATTTTTCTCTAGTGTGATATGTGTCTTCTTTCACAACATGATGAACATGGAAATATGTATCATTTAATAACACATGTACAACCTATGTCATATCACCTACCATCTTGGGGAGAGAAGAGGGGTGGGAAGGAGGGAGAGAACGTGGATCACAAAATTACAGAAAAATGATTTTTTAAAACTATATTAACATATAATCTGGAAAAAATTAATAAAATAAAGGAAAACACATGTTCCCCAGCACCGTTCTTATGGAAGTCTCAATTTGTTCCTCTTCTTAACTCAGTAGAAGTGGGAAGGGTTGATTTTTCTTTGAGATCTTTTTCTGACACTGAGCTACCAACTTTCCTCATCATTTGCAATTCTAGCCATCTTCCTTTTAAATTTTGCCAATCAGCTCTAATGACTCACTTCCATTTTCTAAGATGACTTTAGTGCCTATCTTATATTTTACCTATTATTTCTTTCTCTTAACATTATCCTCTTTGGCATCAGTACTCACATTAATGATTCATTGGGTTTCTTAGTCTTTTTTTCTTATTCACTTTGTGACTCATTTTGCCTCCATTTCTATTCTACATTAGTTAATTATTGTGTAATAATAGGATCTCACCTTGGTCACTACTCCATCTCTGAATGTTTTGAATCACTTCTCCCCTCTCTAGTGTCTGTCTCCATTATCTTTCCTACTTCTTAATAACCATCATACTTTTTATCTAATCAAAAAAGGGTTTTTAGTTCTCTACACTTCTACTTCACTCACACATTTAGCCCTGCCTTGGTATCATTGAAGTCCCTCTACAATCTTGACCCTGTGGTAAACTTTTCAGCTGTTTTCCTGTCATTCTAGAAAACTATGTTCACTTGAATTCTACTCAACATTCCTACTAATATTCAGAATTGGATTGCTTTCCAGCACACAAATTATGGTAGAGGGGGCATAAAATACTTGTCTCTATAATATCTAAATATCCAAATGAAAGATGAAAAAATGGGCAATTACCTGGACATTTTTAAATGTGAACATTCACCAAGCTATCCATTTAAATAGCAAACTTCCCTAATGTGTTCAAACTGTTATTTAGTTTGCTACAATTCACTTTGTCTCTCCCAGCCTAGATTTCTTCATGGGTGAAATGGGAACAATAATATTTTCCCTATCTACCTCAGAGATTTGTTGTGAGGGAAACATTTAAGTATACTTTTGGGATGTGAGTTGTTAGCTGCCAAATGAGAATTGGACCAAATAACTTCTAAGTTTTCTTCCAACTCCAATATACTACAAGTTAAAAAATGTTCAATATTCCTTTTGACATATAGTCAAAATATATTTTCTAGGCTTTGGGACTTTTAACTGAATGTTATAGGGATTAATAAAATGATATGAAGGATAGATAAGTAGCTTGAATCAGTGGTTGTTGTTTTTTGTCCTTCGTTTTTGAAGAGAACTAGTAACATCAAAGGGTGATGTCTTGACTTCTGTATGAATTGGACTTAAGTGAGCTAATGTTGGACAATATTGGACAAAGTCCAATAGCAAGGCAAAAGTTATGTCTACTGGTGATGGCTCACTAAGGGCACCAAAAAAAAATTGTCTGAATACCTTATTGTTTCTCAGGCAATGTGAATAAGTATGCTAAATCAAGGAAATATAAAAAAGGTAAAAGATGATAGAATGGTCATACAGTGAGATGAGAGTTAGGCATAACAGTTGGAAAACCTGGTTCCTATGGAATGTTATGAGACACAGAAGAAGATGGTGGATTTATGGGTGAATGTGCACAAGAATCACAGATTGAGAAGGCATGTGGATTTACTGTAATGAGAGACTTCCCACACTGAAGACACTAGAAGAGCCATTCTTAACTTTTTCTTTGTATCATAGACTCCTGCTGGTTTGGCTAGATATTTATAAATGTAAAATAAAATGTTTAGTATTACAAAGTAAATAAATTATATTAAAATATACCACATTATATTATATTATTTATATTATATACTATATTATTAAATTATATTAAAATAAATGTATCAAAATATTTTTTAAGCTCATAGACCTCAGGTTATAGAAAGTATTGAAATACAAATTTGTAGAGTTAGTGTTTCTGTAATATAACGCTTAAGATTGTGGGCATTTAAGGCATCATGGTGCAGGTTAAAAGAGAATCTTTTAAAAAAAAATATATATATAGGGGTAGGCTGGATTGCTCAGTGGTTTGAGAGCCAGGCCCAGAGATGGGAGGTCCTGGGTTCAAATCTAACCTTAGACACTTCCCAGCTGTGTAACCCTGGGCAAGTCACTTAACCTGCATTGCCTAGCCCTTACCACTCTTCTGCCTTTGAACCAATACATAGCATTGATTCTAAGATGGAAGGTAAGGTCTTAAATATATACTTAATATATAAAGTTTTAAATATATTTTATTTAAATATTTATCAAAATTTTAGTTAAATTTTACTTTAATTAAATTTTATTAAATTATTAAATATGTATTAAATATATAAGGGTTTAAATATATATTATATATATTCACACACTATGGAAATAATATATGTATAACCCAGTGAAATTGTTTGTCAACTCTGGGGTGGGGAAGAGGGGAGACAACAAAATCATGTAACCATCGAAAAAAATGTTAAAATTTAATTAAATTAAAAAAAATTATATATATACACTATGGTCTTTGCTTTTTTTTTCTTCAGTTTTTTTTTCTCATGGGATTTGTTCTCAGGTAATTTATTTTTCAACATGAATTCCTATAAGTATAGGTGAGGTAATCTAATATCAGGTAACTAAAAAAAAAAGGTAGGTAGAGAAAGAAGCTAAAAATTTTATGACAAACAAGCTACTTAAACATGTTGTTTTTAAAAGGTAGTTTTCCTATTGAGTAAATACACATGTATGTATATAATAAGTACACATGCACATATATGCATATTTCTACAAGATACCTTTATAGATGCACATATATACATGTATATGGATGTGTATTTTGTTTTCTTACATAGAAGTGTGTGTGTGTGTATATATATATATACACACACATACATACATATACATATATATTGTTGTCATTGTTCAGTCATTTTTCTGTTGTGTCTGATGCTTCATGACCCTATTTGGAGTTTTCTTGGCAAAAATACTGGAGTGGTTTACTATTTCCTTCTCCAACTCATTTTACTGTGGCAAACAAGATTAAGTGACTTGACCACTTGGTTTGTAAGTGTCCAAGGCAAGATTTGAACTCAGGAAGATGAGTCTTTCAGACTCCAGGTCTGGCACACTGTCCACTGTGCCCTCTAGATGTCCGATGTACATATACAGATGTTCTAAATGTATATGCATATACACAATGCACGGACAAAAACATACATGCATAAATATATAACCAAATCTATGACTTTGTAAGCGGGATAACTCTTGACAGGGGCCCCCCCTTCCCAAGAAGATGCCCCATGCTATGTAAATAGACACAAGCATACCGAGGGCAAGCACATCCTGGCCTTGGGTAATTAGTCACAGACAGTTAATTATCGTTCTCATGACACCAACCCTTCCTAGCTGGATTATGCAAGCTGTTGTATGCATCATCCCTGCAGTCACTACAGTTCTTAGTAAAGCAAACATTAAATATTGAGTGAGAAAGTGTTACCCTATTCAGTTCAAATATCACTCGGAGTGCAACAAGGGGCAAAGATTCTCTTTGTATCGGTTTGTTTTCTTTTCTAAATTTGTCTTTGATCGTGAATCTGGTATTCTGAATGACCCTCTTTCAAAAGTAAAGAAACTCGATATTTAGGATATGTAATTATACCTTCATATTTGTGTAGATATAAAATTTCTTTGTTATATATTCCATGTATAATTGTATATATACATATATATATATATACACACACATAAAAATAAATGTGTATGTGTGTGGTATGTATATATATATATAGAGAGAGTATATGTACATATATACTATATATACATACTACATATATATATGTGTGTGTATATATATATTTTTTTTTCAGTCTAGTTCTAATCTTTTGCTTGTCAGTGTGTTGTACCATATGGTGTAGAACGTCATGCCAAAAGATAAAAATATTCCTAGAACATATGAAATCATCAGTCAGTTCAGGAAAGGTGAAGCCTCTTGACCAGTGCATTTGTGGCTTTGATGTTTTCATCTCTAGAGAGTGCATGTTTTAGCACCCTGAAATAGAGCAGGGAGATATGTATTTTTAATTGCTGTGCTTATTGTTTAATATATATATGTGAATGTTTGTATTAATCAAATTTTCCCACAATAATGACATCATACCAGTGTTCACATCAGAATTCCCCTCCCCTCTCCAGAAACTCAATCCCTGTGATTTTCTCTTTGCCATAGCCTCGCTCTTGGAGTTGCCCAAAGGCAGAGGGTTTGGAAATTTTTCTCATCTGCTGTGGAGTGTTGGTTGGTTCATTAGGTGAAAGCATTATGGCAGTTCCACATTTCTTCTCATTTACTTGTAGGTGTTCTGTTTTTACTAATGAAAATGATTTTAACATGTAAATTCAAAGTTTCCAGTGTAAGTACAAATCTTCCTGAATAATCGTCCAAAACATCAACAGGCTCTATTGCTTTTCTTTGTAACTATTGGGAGGGTCATTGGACGACAGTTACATTGCCCTATTTAGTTGGTAAAATTTTGAGTTGAGGTCAAGAAGGCCTTTTTTTTGTTTGTTTGTTTGTTTTTTGAGCCATAGTAGATGTTACTTAATGGAATAATTATCTGAATAATAACCTTAATGATCATTGTAAAGATCCTGTTTTTTCAAATAGTTCTGAAGCCCAGGGCAGAGTAGATTTTTTTTTCACAAGTGGTAGTACATTTTGAGGTTAAAGCCCTGTGCTTCCATGTGCAGTAATAAAGAAGGAAAGATTAAGAAAGCCAGGGCAGGAGGAGCCAGCTAGGTGTTTCAGTGGATGGAGAGCCAGACCTAGTGCAATCTGGCCTCAAACACTTTCTAGCTGTTGAGACCCTGGGCAAGTCACTTAACCCCAACTGCCTGGCCCTTATTGCTCTTTTGCCTTACAACCAATATTTAATATTGGTTCCAA
The DNA here is from genome assembly GCF_016433145.1 of Gracilinanus agilis. Taxonomy (NCBI): domain Eukaryota; kingdom Metazoa; phylum Chordata; class Mammalia; order Didelphimorphia; family Didelphidae; genus Gracilinanus; species Gracilinanus agilis. Next base: position 503,731,632 of record NC_058130.1, read on the forward strand.
GTTGGATGGTAAGAATTAAGAAAAAAAAGAATTAGGACAGGAGCCTTGGTATGGAAAATGGTCCTCTCCTTCCTGAATGCTAGGCAGCAAAGCAGGGCTGAGGGGTTGTTGTTCTGACATGTAGCAGGCAGGGTGGGTATGTATACTTTTCCTGATAATAGATACTTAGATGAGAAGAGCTTTAAAACCAGCTACTCAAATAAACCTTGGTCTAGTTATCTACCTCCTCATGGTTCAGTGGAAAGGGAATTCGGTTTGGGATAGAAACATTGAATAAACATTGGCCAAATTGCCAAATGTTTCTGGGCCTTGATTTCCTCATCTCTAAAAATGAGACAGTTGGAATAGATGACCTCTGAGGTCCCTTCCCATATTTAAATCTATTATTCTGTGATTCTTTGCAAATATTATCACTAAAGGCATAAAAAGAATCCTCTTCCTTCTGGAGATGAGCAAGTTATGCTTTTAGTCATTTGACCCTAAAGGGGAAAAAAGCCTTTAATAATTATGTTCTTCCTGATATAGTCAAAAAAGATTCTAATTCCAAATCAAGAACAAAGAATATGTTGACTTCTTCCTTTATGGCCTTTAACTTAGTGCTCAACACTATTTGATGACTGTATGATGAATTTAAGAATGAAACCAAGATCATCCTAGAAGAATTAAATCAAAACTAGGGGAATGGAAAAGAATAACTTTAATTGGCTTGATGATTCTCCATTTAAAAAAAAGAATTGCATGCCCAGAATTTCTGTTGGGTACCCCCAAGAACAGAATAAATGGTCCTAGGTTGGTTTCATCACAGGTGGAAATTTTGCATTTAGCAGTACAATGAGCATGAATAGATCCTTCCTTCCTTCCTGTCCTGGCTGTCTATCATTCAACATTTGGTGAGATGGGTCATTCCAAGTTTGAAGGTTCAAATAATTAATCCCTTTAATAAACATATATGCAAATGATGCCAGGTAAAAGTAGTTTCCAAGGTGGTTAAAAGGCAGTTCATGAAAGTAAAAACAAGCAAAAGGTAATAGCTAGAAAACTAAAACCAGCCAATAAGGAAGTTGCCTGGGATAATACAACCAAAGTCATAAAAAACCCAAATATGTTCTTTTTGTCCAGAAGGCCAACATCAGAATCTCAGATCTTTGTTATAAAGTTAATTCAAACTTTCCTTCCTTCTGTAATGTAACTTCTTTTCTCATTCCAAGACCAGGCTAGTGCTGTGTGAGTGTAGGGAATTAATTCATCCTTTCCTAATTTCACCAAAACCGTGGCCCACAACAGTTTACCCTCTGATAGATCTGGTCTCCAGTAACATAGATGGTCAGGGTCACAGTTCACCACCTTATCCTTGTAGCCAAACTCAGGAGATCCTATTCAAATAATAAAATTGGTCCTCATGGACCTACTCTGTTCTTGGCCTGGCCAGCTGACTAAAACTTATGCTGCTTCTGGCTTACCCTCTTGGCTAGGATTTAGACTACTTCTAAACCGACTACTTCTAAACCACCCCAATTGGCTGGGGCTCACCCGAGGTTGCATCCTACCTGCCTTGGGAGCTAGGGTCTGCCCATAGCTGGCCGAGAACCACTTGTGGATATGTCCAGTCGGCTCTGTCCATGTTCCATGGCCATTTCCAGAACATGCCTTGCAGCTGGCAGACTGCTATTACTCAGTGCCCAGTAACTATAGCCTGTAAACCAGGATGCCACTGACCTTTCCACTATTTTATTGTAGTTACTGGAACTGTTTTCTGCAGGCAAGATGGAATTGCCAAAGTAATTCTCACTGCTTCTAGTGCTGTCCATGCCAGAGTGCTATTTTTTCCCATTATCCTTTTGTTTCTGAGACTTTTTTTTTTGATACCTGAACTATTACCCTGCATTCCAGGATATCACTTCCTTTTTTGTATTTTTGTAAATCCATGGAATAAGTAGGAACTTCCTCTTTATTCTAAAAAGGAAGTTTTCTATGTATATGAGATAAGACTTTTGCCACTGGGGGAAAAAAACCCTGATATTTTTAACAAGCCTATTATTCAGGTTTACTTTTCTTCCATATCACCTTTCCCCACAATTTAAACAATGAATTTAACTAGTAGGCAACCCTAAAAACCAAAAAGCAACAATAACAAAATCTCCTACTCACAGAGTCAAATATTGTGTAATAAGATTAAATTTGCAAGGTAGTTAGGTGGCCTAGTGGATAGAATGCCAGGCCTAGAGGCTAGATGACCTGAATTTAAATCTGGTTTTAGAAACTTCTTACCTTTGTTCCCCTGGGCAAGTCACTTAACCCTATGTACCTACACTTACCCTTCTGTTTTAGAATTGTTAAGACAGAAGGTAAGGATTTTTTAAAAAAAGAGACTAAATTTGATTAGTAGATTCAAGTACAGGCATTCATAAACATTAAAAATTGAATTAAAATTCTTTAACAGTTGAAGTTTAAAAACATAGTATCACAAAAGGTGAAATATAATTCCTCTTCCCACATCAGGAATTTTGTATGTAGTTTTAGTTGAGGAACATATTTCTGACAACCTAACTCAACACCAGGCCCATGCTTTTATAATTTAACTACCCGGTCTAAATAGAGCTGAATTTAGGAAGAAGCTGAAGATGGGCTATGGTCCCTACAGCTACCATAGTCCCTGGAATTTGAAAAAACTTCTGTCATACTTTCTGAGCCTACCTTTAGGCCCTTTGAACCATACTAACAAATATCTGAGGGGAAGAGGAAATTAGTCATTAAAAATTTCTGTTGCCATCTATGCAAAACTGGAAGAACCTGATGCCATCTAGCAGTGACTAGAATCAATAGACTGTAAGACTTTAACTTTAGGTTTTATTCTAGATATGAAAGTTCTGAAGCAATATTGTGGTCACCAGTTTAAAAAATTAACTCTGTTAAGAGTCTGTTAGGTGCTCTTAACAATTTAGTTTAATAGAGATACAGTAAAAAAGAGAAATTTAGGAAGGAAATAGAAATTATTGCCTAGCTAGAAACCCTATAATTTCTGTCCAGCTCACCACCCGGCAAGGGCTCTCAAGTCCCAGATCTCCAAGGGGAGTCATGGTAGTCTCTTAAGCCAGGAGTCTCAATGGTGTCTTCTGCAAGGGTTCCACCTACTGTAAAAGTGAAGCAGCTGGCCCAGAGCCCTGGCTGGGAAACTTAAGCCTGAGGCAGGGGAAGGGAAGAAAGTAGATAGAAGCCCAGCTCCCTCCCTCCTTTGGTAGTATAGGACTCTGGGAGTTGATCTAACTGAAATGTTATTGGACCAGTATGGCTGCTTATCCAACAAGCTTTCTAGGGCTGAACTTGATATTAAAAAGGAATAACTCCACAGGAAATTGATGACTTTAGCTGTTTGATGTTTGTCCACTAACAAGGATGAGTAATTGGCTCCTGATGTCTACAAAACTGATTCCTATCTCTTTGGATTTCAACTGTCCCTGAGGTTGGCAAGATGGAGGATGGATCTGGTAATGTATGTATTAGGCCAATATGGTTTATCTCAGAAGATCTCACACCAACTGCCTTAGTTAAAATAAGGATTTAATGATCTTGACGGGAAAGGGTTGATATGTAGTAATAGGACAGAGGGTAAGGCCAAATCTGTCTAAAGCTCTTTGTTGCTGACAGGATGACTTCTCCGCTAATGGGGCAGAAGCCCCACACCAGGATCTTGTTTCCCTCACTTCCTCACAAGCTAATCTAATTCCCTATATAAACTAAATACTAAAGCAAGATGGTTTAAAGATGATCTTGATTGGAGATCTGAAGATATTGAAGTTTAGGTTGAAGTTTCTGCTAGTTGATTTCAGCAGTAATTGACTCAGGGTCAGTGTGAAACAATCTTATTGATTATTAATATGGATAAAAGATAAATTCCACCAAGCTCTTCTGGTCAGAGTTATGCTAAGCCTCAGAAAGCAGTAGTGATAATAATTATCCCACTACCCTCATCCACCCAGCACCCAATTCCAGGAAAGAGTGAAAGTCACTCAGCTTGGGGTGCCGCTTATATACCCACATTCTTAACTTCTCTTAACTGTCTCTCTCTTGGGGTTCTTTGGGGTAATTCACCACATTTTAGATTCTTCCAGCTACACTATGCAGCTTCTTCCAAGAAAGGAAGGCCTCTCTGGAACCAATCTTTCTAGAAGCCAGGAAAGGAAGGTCAGCTACTCACCTAACAAGCTGAGGCAGGATCCAGGGAAGGAATCTCCTCCTTCAGTCCAGCTCACCAACACATAGTCTCCAAAGATGAGCTTTAAAGGAGAAGAAGTTCAAAGGAGAACTCTTAGGGAGAAATCCAAAAGAGAAGCCCCCAGACAGGAAGTTCAGGACTTTTTATAGTCCTTTTTCCATGTTATTTCCTGTCACTCCTCCACTTTATGGGAACCAATTGCAGATTTTCAGTTTGCCTAACACTGCCCGAGGGGGATGGCAGGAGCCTTTGGAGGTGTGAGCTTACTCTAGTAAATGACTGTTGAATTCTCTTGCTTAGTATTAAGTAGGAGTGCTGAAGGTTTTTATTGATTAATTTAAGTTGCTGATTGATAGACAAAGTTTGATTTACTCTTCACAAGACCAATCAATCACTAAATGTTTTTTAAGCATCAAAGACACTGTCCAAGGTGCTAAGGATATGAGCACAAAGAACTAAAGTCCTTACTCAGAATGACCTTATAGTCTAATAAGAGGAAACAGAAAGAGCCCATGTAAGTACAGATAGCATAAATCTGATAAGTGGTGTCCACTTAGGCATGTGGGTGGCTAGGTCTAAGAAATAGAGGCATGTTCTAGAAGGAACAGAGAGAAGGGAAGTTTGACTAGATCCCAGAGGCATGAGGGAGAATAATAATGTGGGAAAGATAGCTTGGTGTCAAATTTTAAAAGGTCTTCAGGTTGGGGTCAGATTGTAAAAGGTCTTCAGGTTGGAGTCAAATTATAAAAGGTCTTCAAAGCTAAACAGGAGTTCATATTTTATCCCAAGGGCAATTGATATACAAAGTAGTTGTTTAGTAGATAGAATCACATGATCAGATCTGCACTTAAGGAAAATTACTTTGTCTTCAATATGTAGAAAAGTCTTTCAGGGCAGGGGAGAGTAGAGTCAAGGAGATCACTTAGGAGACTATTACAGTGATTTAAGTAAAAAATGACAAGGGTCTGAACTAAGGGGGTTGCTGTGTAAGGAGGAAAAAGGAGTGAATATGAGAGATATTGTAGAAGAACAAAATGGTAAGATTTAACAGAATTTGAAAAAATCTGCTTAGTGGGCTCCCATTTTCTTTCTTTATTTTTAACATTTATTAATATTTATTTTTTAGAAAAGTTAACATGGTTACATGATTTATGTTCTTACTTTCCCCTTCACTCCCCGATCTTCCCCCCTCCCATGGCTGATATGCATTTCTACTGGTTTTAACATGTGTCATTGATCAAGACCTATTTCCAAATTGTTGATAGTTTCATTGGTGTGGTAGTTTCGAGTCTACATCCCCAATCATGTCTGCCTCAACCCATATGTTCAAGCAGTTGCTTTTCTTCTGTGTTTCCTCTCCTGCAGTTCTTCCTCTGAATGTCGGTAGCATTCTTTACCATAAGTCCCTCAGAATTGTCCTGGGTCATTGCATTGCTGCTAGTACAGAAGTCCATTATATTCTATTTTACCATAGTATAGCAGTCTCTGTGTACAATGTTCTTCTGGCTCTGCTCCTTTCACTCTGCATCAATTCCTGGATGTCTTTCCAATTCACATGGAATTCCTCTAGTTTATTATTCCTTTGAGTGCAATAGTATTCCATCACCAGCATATACCACATTTTGTTCAGCCATTCCCCAATTGAAGGACATACCCTCCTTTTCCAGTTCTTTGCCACCACAAAGAGTGCAGCTATAAATAATTTCATACAAGTCTGTTTATCTATGATCTCTTTGGGGTACAAACCCAACAATAGTATGGCTGGATCAAAGGGCGGGCAGTCTTTTATAGCCCTTTGAGCATAGTTTCAAATTGCCATCCAGAATGGTTGGATCAGTTCACAACTCCACCAGCAATGCATTAATTTTCCAATTTGGCCACATCCCCTCCAAAATTCATTACTCTCCCCTTCTATCATTTTAGACAATCTTCTAGGTGTGAGATGATACCTCAGAGTTGTTTTGATTTGCATTTCTCTAATTATTAGAGATTTAGAACACTTTCTCCTGTGCTTATTGATAGTTTTGATTTCTTTACCTGAAAATTGCCTATTCATGTCTCTTGCCCATTTATCAATTGGGGAATGGCTTGATTTTTTATACAATTGCTTTAACTCCTTGTATATTTGAGTGATTAGACCCCTGTCAGAGTTTTTTGTTATAAAGATTTTTTTCCCAATTTGTTGTTTCCCTTCTGATTTTGGCTACATTGTTTTGGTTTGTACAAAAGCTTTTTAGTTTTATATGGGCTCCCATTTTCTTGAGACCAAAGATATTCTCTCCTTCCTCCCATCCATTTGCTGAACCAGGAACTTGTTTGTAGACTGGGGCATATTGGATGGTTGCTTTCTGTAAGTGAAGATAAATACCATTCCTCTTATCAGGGTTCAAACTAGACACACTATGTAGACGCTTAGTCCCCCCTCCACCTCAGAAAAAAGGAAACAATTTTTAACTCCTAGTGTGGGAATACCCTTCAGGTTCACACTTTTCTATGAAAATAAATCCTAGGGAGTTACTTTGTTAACGTAGAAATTTAATGACATGCCCAAGACTACACAGTTAATGTTAGAAACAGGATTTGAAGTTAGATCTTTCTGATGATAAGCCTAGTCTGTTCTCCATTGCACTATATTTTATCTAAGTCAATGTCAAGTGAAGTAAAAACCAAACCAAAGCAAAAAAATAAAAAGACATAATGAACAAAAAATAATTTATTAAGTGCTTGTGGTTAGCACCAGAGATATATAAAAGGAAAATTAAGATAATACTTTCATAGAGCTCATATACTAATTGGGGAATATAAAACAGATAGGAAGGTTCAAATTGCAGGAAAGATAGAATGTCTTAGAAGTCCTAAAGGTTTAATGACAGGGCAGATGACAATGTCTAGGAGTTAGGAAGGAATAGTGTTAGTGCAGGACTCCATGACAAGGAAGATAGTAAGACTTGGTTGTCCCTCTTCCTACCCAAAGTTTGTCCATTCTTACCATGTTTAACCAAATGGTGTGAGAATCCATGATTGCTCTATAGAGGGGAACTTGATTCTTTCTGCCTCTCCATGGTTCCCCCTACCCCATCCCACACTTTCACCAATGGTAAGGGAATAGAGGGCTTGAGGGTCTGAATGAAATAGGGATATGTATTTTTTCCCCTAGATGGGGTGAAGAGGGATGAGGAATCATCCTCTTACCAAGTGAAGGAAAAGGGAACCCTTAGAAGGTTGAGGACAAGGCCACATCTACCTGGTCAGACTGTATAGACTGAAAAGAGTAAAAAAATGTATCTGCTAGTTTCAAGGAAGTTATCTTGTGCAAAATGCAAAAAGAAGAGTAATTTTTAAAAATGATTAAGTTTTTACTAGAAACTGATATTTATAGATGGAATGTCAGTTGCATCAAGGCCTGCCCAAAATATATGACATCCTTTGGGGCATCTTTATTGACTTAGTAGAGGTCAACCTAGCAATTCACAAGTAGATGAAGACTACCTACCTAATGCTTAGATTGAGGTGGAATTGGATGGGAAGCCCATTGAGTTAGTCTCTGTGTGTGTGTTCCTTTTTTTTTAATTTTTAAAAATTATTTCTATTTCATTTTGAAATACAATTTGGTGCCTGATATTTGGGAAATTTATTTTCAACCAAATAAAAAAAACCCTTGCCTTCCATCTTGGAGTCAATACTGTGTATTGGCTCCAAGGCAGAAGAGTGGTAAGGGTAGGCAATGAGGGTTGTGACTTGCCCAGGGTCACACAGCTGAGAAGTGTCTGAGGTCAGATTTGAACCCAGGACCTCCTATCTCTAGGCCTGGCTCTCAATCCACTGAGATACCCAACTGCTCCCTTGTGTGTGTGTTTCTTGTGTAGGCAATGCTGATGTACAATTACAAAGCAATTTTATTGATCCTTACTTGCCTGATGCTATAAAAACTAATCTTCTTAATCCCAACCACCTGTTGCTGTTATATAATAGCTACAAATTTTTAGATATCACAGAATCAAAATTGTAAATTATTAAAAATCAGTGAAAAGACACATGACTATGCACCTAGACTTCAATATGATACTAAGGATGATTTCTATTAGAAGCAGCAGAAAAGAAATTAGAATTGCACAAGGACATGGGTCTGCCATTGAGCCACAGTTAAAGTTAGCCCAAGGATAGCACAAATGCCACATTGTTATCCATGAAATAGTGCCAGAATGAGAGTGAAGTCACCAGTATGTTAGGGGTATCTTTTTGAGAGAACTTTTGGAAAAATAAGACGAATGTGAGATAGTTTGATTTGTGCTAATGGGTAAAGTGTTCACAATAATGAAGTAAATGATCTCACTGAACAGCTTGTTTATTTTTAATAACAAAATATCCCTATACATGGTAAGAGAACATTCCAATCAATGTACATGTTTTTTATTGTGGTTGATGTTGGGACCTCTGGTATAGTCTACGTTAAATTCAGCAAACATTTATTTGGTACCTGCTATATACTTGGTATTGTATTTGTCTCTATAGAAGAAAAAAAATTAAAGAAGACTCTTGCCAGCAAAGGAGCCTACATTCTTTTGGAATTTTGATTTATTCCTTTGTGGCAATGATTTTTGTTGTGTTGAAAAGGAATCTTCAGAACTTTTTGACCAAGGGCCTTTTTTCTGGAGCATGTGTGTTTTTAATTTATTCTATTATAAATTTTATATGCTTTTCTTTTATACTTACTCACCTGATATCTTTTGCAGATTCAGCTCCATTTAGTTCAGGAAGCAATATAGGGAAATTAAGTGGATGGTTAAAGTGCCCTTAATTACTGCATATTTCAAGATATATGCAAAGAACTGCACTTGATATGAACATTTAACATTTTTAGAGGAACGCTTCCTCTGTCTTATAAGATGAAATGACAGATTCATGTGGTGGTTTTTTTTTTTTTTTTTTTTTTTTTTTTTTTTTTTTTTTTTTGCATTGCGGCAACAGAACTAAAAACCTTTTTCTTGAAACTTTACTTTTGTCTTATTTCATACTGATTCACCTAAAAACTCTGTAACTTGTCAGAATGGGACCAAATAAGGAAAGAAAAAAATGCAACCCCTCCCCACATACACATACACGATTTTTACCTTCAAAACGAAAGAGACTGCAATGCCATAAAAAGTAACAAACTTTCTATTCATAATTATTTGAAAGGGCCAGCCCCAATCTAAAGGAAAGCTCTAAGTTAATAGATTAAGAGGGTTATAAATCCTCATGGCTAGATGTTAAATGTTTCAGGAGTATGGGAAGTTGTGGAACTCCAATGATCTCATCTCTCAATAATCACATGTTAAAAATGACATATTATTTAATCTTATTAAATGTAACTTAAAAGTTGCTAATAGATCTTTTGACTTACAATGAATTTTTTCTATTGTGTAGTATTTATACTTTGTAATGTTTATTTCCAAAATTCAAAGTAAGAGTTTTAAAGCAGAAACTCCCTGAACTGGGATGAAAGAAGAGGGAGAAGAATACAAATGAATTCTTTCCAGTTGTCTGTATCTGTCAGGCTGACCCTGGAGGATTCTGTAAACCATCACTGTGCCCAAAAGTAAAATTTCTTCTAGTAAAGCCTCTAAAAGCTTGGAAAAGCAATCAAAAAAGTTCACTCAGCTACCAAATTGAGCTTCCAAAGTTCAAGAATTACTGCATTATCCCTCTAATAAATGAAAATGACTCTCCATCATCTCAAGAATCAAATATAAAACACTCCATTTGTTTTTTAAAAACCTTCATCTCTTGACCTCTTCCTACCTTTTTTGGTTGTTTGCATGTTGTCTCCCTCATCAGACTGTGCGTTCCTTGAGAGCAGGGATTGTCTCTTGCCTTTCTTTGTATCTCCAGTACTTAGCATGTAGTAGGTGCTTGACTGAGCAGCTGGGAATTTTTGTTGTTCAGTCTTTTTAGTCAAGTCTGATGCTTCATAATCCCATTTAGGGTTTTCTTTTTTTTTTCCTTTAATAATGTTTATTTTTTAGAAAAGCTAATATGGTTACATGATTCATGCTCTTACTTTCCCCTTCATCCCCCGACTCCCCTCCACCCCCATAGCCGATGCACATTTCCTCTGGTTTTAACATGTGTCATTGATCAAGATCTATTTCCAAATTGTTGATAGTTTCATTGGTGTGGTAGTTTCGAGTCTACATCCCCAATCATGTCTGCCTCAACCCATGTGTTCAAGCAGTTGCTTTTCTTCTGTGTTTCCTCTCCTGCAGTTCTTCCTCTGAATGTCGGTAGCGTTCTTTACCATAAGTCCCTCAGAATTGTCCTGGGTCATTGCATTGCTGCTAGTACAGAAGTCCTTTACATTCGATTTTACCACAGTGTATTGGTCTCTGTGTACAATGTTCTTCTGGCTCTGCTCCTTTCGCTCTGCATCAGTTCCTGGATGTCTTTCCAGTTCACATGGAATTCCTCCAGTTTATTATTCCTTTTAGCACAATAGTATTCCATCACCAGCATATACCACAATTTGTTCAGCCATTCCCCAATTGAAGGACATACCCTCCTTTTCCAGTTCTTTGCCACCACAAAGAGTGCAGCTATAAATAATTTCATACAAGTCTGTTTATCTGTGATCTCTTTGGGGTACAAACCCAACAATAGTATGGCTGGATCAAAGGGCAGGCAATCTTTTATAGCCCTTTGAGCATAGTTCCATATTGCCAGCCAGAATGGCTGGATCAGTTCACAACTCTACCAGCAATGCATTAATGTCCCAATTTTGCCACATGCCCTCCAGCATTCATTACTCTCCCCTTCTTTCATTTTAGCCAATCTTCTAGGTGTGAGGTGATACCTCAGAGTTGTTTTGATTTGCATTTCTCTAATTATTAGAGATTTAGAACATTTTCTCCTGTGCTTATTGATAGTTTTGATTTCTTTACCTGAAAATTGCCTATTCATGTCTCTTGCCCATTTATCAATTGGGGAATGGCTTGATTTTTTATACAATTGATTTAACTCCTTGTATATTTGAGTAATTAGACCCCTGTCTGAGTTTTTCATTATAAAGATTTTTTCCCAATTTGTTGTTTCCCTCCTGATTTTGACTACATTGTTTTTGTTTGTACAAAAGCTTTTTAGCTTAATATAATCAAAACCATTTAATTTACATTTTGTAATTTTCTCTAACTCTTGTTTGGTTTTAAAATCTTTCATTTCCCAGAGATCTGACAGGTATACTATTCTGTGTTCACTTAATATATTTATAGTTTTCCTCTTTATATTCAAGTCATTCACCCATTCTGAATTTATCTTGGTGTAGGGTGTGAGATGTTGATCTAAACCTAATCTCTCCCATATTGTTTTCCAAATTTCCCATTTGGGGTTTTCTTTTTCTTTTTCTTTTTTTTTTCTTAAACCCTTACCTTCAGTCTTGGAGTCAATACTGTGTATTGGCTCCAAGGCAGAAGAGTGGTAAGAGTAGGCAATGGGGGTCAAGTGACTTGCCTAGGGTCACACAGCTAGGAAGTGGCTGAGGCCAGATTTGAACCTAGGACCTCCAGTCTCTAGGCCTGACTCTCAATCCACTAAGCTACCCAGCTGCCGTCTGGGGTTTTCTTGACAGAGATGTTGGAGTGGTTTGCCATTTCCTTCTCCATCTCATTTACTGATAAGGAAACAAAGGCAAACAGGGTGAAGTGACTTGAGTAAGGTCACACAACTGGTTCCTGAGGCCATATTTAACCTCAAGAAATTGAGCTTTTCTGACTTAAGCCCCAGTATTCTTTCCATTTGTGCCACCTAGATGTTCTGAATGGAGTCATGGGAGATATAAATTCAAAGTTTTCTTCTTGCACTTATATGTAATCTTTGTCACCACATATACAGATCACTCAAGTTCCTTGGCCCTTATTATCTTATCTCTAAAAATGATGGTCCTAACCTCACAAGAGTTTTTCTATTACAAAAATAGGAAAAGAACAATGGCTATCCAGGAAGAGAGTGGTTGTTCTCAGCACACTAAGTATTTTTCTTAAAGAACCCTAACCCAGGTTCTCAGCTACCTTTCCAGTACTCTATTCACTTCCATATATTGCCTTTAAAGACTTAGATCAATATGTGCTTACCTCTTGTGATTCCCAGGTACATACTTTTACCTTTCTTAGTAGATCTCTGAAGACCTTCTGAGATTCTGCCTTCCACATGAAACAATATGAAATAGGACTTGGATCCTGAAAACACTCAGCAATTCAAGTCATGAGCCCTTCTGATAATGCAAAAGGTGACTTTTGGACACTACGTCATCCCTGTTTAGTTAATGCTAAATGTAGTTCAGAGAGATCTTTATAGCCATTGTTGTTTTTTTGTTTTGTTTTGTTTTTGTTTTTTTGTTTGTATTTCTTTTCTATCTTGTAATAGAAACGCTCTTGATCCTGTTGGGGTTGAAATCAATTTCTAATAATCTGGAGGTTCTTGGTGTGGTTTCTTCTCAAAAATCTCAAGCCATTATCAACATGTACTTTCCTGGTTCTGCTTTCTTGGTCTAATACTTGGTTTCTGCTATAGCAAAGTGATAACCTAGGTTCAGTGTGGATTGCTTTTAAGGACAACTCCACCAGCCTGCTTTTAGGGGATATTAATGTTGGCCAAGTTGTGCCAATATACATTATGTTATTATTATGCTTCATAATGACTATCAAGTATTTAATAAATAACTCATGAGGCAAATGGGATCATTTTGATCAGTACAAAGAGCACTTTGTCCACATAATCATATATGCTTAGCACAGGCATCTGTTTTTCAAACTTACAAATTGTTTACACTGTGGATTCTTGGAATATTCATGCTCATTACAAATTTAAGATGGAGACTCTCATCTCAAGAATACTCTTGTGACATCACTTCCCTCAACCTCTGTTCTATGTCTGTAAATTGGAGGCTCGAGCTAGATAATTTGTAAATTTAGGAAGGAATAGGGAAAGAGTGAAGGGACTGTGAATGATATTGACTTTCTATCAGTCACGGGAAATGATTAGAAGTACTGGGCTGGCCATGGCCCGTGATGACCCTCATATAATGAAATTGTTGATGTAGAAGAGAACTTTGAGTAAAGGAGTACCAGCATGGCTAGGTTGATACATTTAGAAGACAGCTTGCATGAAAGATAAATTAGAAAAATAAGAAACAAGTATGAGGACAAGTAGTAAAGAAGATATTACAATAGTCAACTCCCAGTATAATGGGAGTCTAATCTTTGTAGATGATTGTATGAATGGAAAAAGGGAACTTATATGGCAAATGTTCTAGGGCCATATAGTAGACTCAGTGGTTTTTGAAAACTGATTCATTGTGGGAATTGAGAAATGGGAGATGTTAAAGATGACTTTAGGCTTTGAGTGAGGATAAGTTGGATAATGTTGTCATCTAAGGAAACAGAGAAATTGGGAGGAGAATGTGTTGGGGAGATCAGGGTGAAAGTGGAGGGGGGACATATTTAAGTTTTCATTAAGACACATTGTGTTTGATGTACTGGCAGTGCATTCTGGTAGAAATGTTCAGCACTTTAATGATAATTGACATAAATTTGAAGCTAAAAGCACTTTGAGTACTTCTTTTCATTTGGGTTTCATAGTAACCCTGTGAGTTAAAAACTATAGGAATTATTATTCCCATTTTATGGATGAGGAAACTGAGCTTCAGAGAGGTTAAATTACATACCTGCAGTCAAATAGCTAAGAAATATTAGAGGCAAGATTTGAGTCTTCCTGATTCAACACTGTATCTACTACATAGCACTGCCCAATCTTCTCAGCTCTTACTGCATGACTAGTTGTTACCCAAAAAGGCATCTTTTCTACAACGATAAACATTATTAAAATATCTGTCATTAACTACATTGTAACTCTGTGCTATACCATATTATTGGTAGCCCCTGGTTACTGTGCAGTTTAGCAAAGGTTTTAAATGCACTGTAAAAACTTAGTGAAGCAACCTATTTTATTACCTAATTTATATTTTATTTCCTCACAGAACTAATTCCATCTAAATATTGTTAATTCATTCCCTTAATTCCCTTTGCATATGAATTAATACTGTAGTTATAGAAATGCCAGAATGTTCTAGGGATAGTTCTTTTAGCCCAACTTAAATGGTCAGCCCAGTCCCTGGATATAAGTTAAAAGAAAGGTATAGTACTTAAAAATCTTGTCCAGACTTGTTACCATAGCACATTAAAAAAAAAAGTTAAATAAATGCTCACAATCAACTTGCTTGACTTTACAAATAAATTTTTTTTGGTATATACTGAAAATGATACTAGAAAAGTTAATTACTACTGCATTTTTATAAAATGGACAATAGTATTTTTACAAATTCTTGTTAGGCTCTCATTCTGTATGAAAGCTCTATAAGCTCATTGTGTTGTGTTCTGTTTTATAATTTATAGCAGACTCTGAAAACAAAAGAATTTTTTCATATGTGAAATTCTGGGCAGTGGTTCAGAATCTGACTGAACTCAAGAACATTGCTGTTTCTCTCGCACACACCCCCCTCCCCTTAACCCTCACCTCTTCCCACCAACATCCCCTACTTTTCTCTCCATGGATTCTATGAAGCTGTGAATGATTTGGGTATTGTACTTACTGTACATAGTTCAGACAAGGCCTCATGAAGAGGATAAGACTCTGCCTTCAGCCATATGGTGTGTTGAGTTTTGGGGGAACAAACCACTAAATGGTAATCCAAAATCTTAGTTAGAAAAAGAAAAGTCGTGTGACTAGAAATAGAAAAACAAATCCATATGTCTATACTGGTGCATGTCCTCACTAGTGTTAAACAAATGCCCTGGATAAGTGTTTTTAGATGGCCAGCTGAGGGCTGGCAGATTTAATTTCTAAAGAATCTGTATACCAGTGTGTCCTGGTTCCTTCTACTCCATTTGGGTTGGAGGATTTCAAGCCAGTTTTATTTCAGTGTTGTAAATCAGTAGTTATATTTTTAAAAAGACATTGTCAATTCCTTTGAGGAAGGAAATGTTCATTTCAAGCAATTGCATGATATGAATTATGGCTCCAACCATTTAATTTTTTACATTTCAATTATTAAAACTGCAGTATAAAAGCATCCATGAAATACTGATGTACTTTAGAAGTATATAGTATATTAGGGAGGATCCACTCCCCCTAGAGCACCGGAGCTAGATTTTACTCATGATCCTGAATTCTTTCATAATTATTAGGACAAAATCACCTTCTTTTGAGTTATGGTAAATTTTAATACACTAAAAGTGAAATTAAAACTTCTTTGAGAGATTTTAATTTCTTTGAAAGTGTGTATTTAGTTTAAATAATATTTATCACTATGCCACTCTCATGTTTAGTATTAAGGTGATAATGGGGATTAGAACACAACTGTACATCCTCTAACATAAGCAGGAATTTTCAATGAAATTACAGTATTTAAAAGTCTCATACAATTCCACAGGTTTTCATTTAGTACTATGGGCAAAGGACTATTGTGTTAGGGAGAGGTGGGGAAAGAGGAGAGGGAGAAAGAAGAAAGGAGGAATGGAGATAAGAGCAGGGAGAGAGAAAGAGATGGAGAGAGAGAGGAAGAATGAAGAGAGAAGTTGAAGAAAGTTCAAGATAAATACTTGAAGAAAAGCCACTCAGAGAGAATGGGGCACAGATGACATGTCCATCATTGCCTCCTCTGCTTCTATTCATGTTGCTGAACAGAACTGAAGAAAGTCTTTGCAATGGAGCCTACCAGTTCCACTACAGATTTGTTATCTAATCTAAACCTCAGCATCCCTGAGGCAAGGTAATCCTTTTAGCCCTTCCTAATTGATGCTTTGCCCCACTCCCCACAGAGGCTATTCTAAGACTTATTTTCCTCACTTACCCCTCTCCTATTCTCTTGGTTGAGGATTATAGCTCATAACTTAATGATAGAATATAGACCATTAGTTATCAGTTCCTTTTTGTCCCCATCATTCCATCTCCAAACCCTCTGACATTACCCCTTCTGATAATGAGTTAGCTCTTTTCCTAATAAGACCAAAACAACTACATGTGCCCTTGACCCTGTCCTCTTAATTTCTCCAGCAGATTATTCCTTTGATGATTCTCTTTCTAATCTTCAACATTTCTCATCTATTGTTACTTTATTTATTATAAACATACTTGCCCAAATCTCTTCCATCATTTGGAGAATGATAAAGGGACCTTTCTTTTATCTTTGGTCTCTTTAACTATTTAGCAGTAGATTCTCTGGATCAATGCCTATTAATATTTTCTGAATTCTATTTTTTTTTAAGAAAAGCATCTTTTAAAAGCAAAGTCTTTGTCCTTAGCAAGATTGCAAAGATGCGAATTAATTTTATCTTGTAGTCATTTCTAATCAGTTTAACATTCTACCACTACCAGAATTTTCCATGAATTTTATATATTTGTGAAAGGTTATTGTTTTCATTTTCACTTTCTTTACCTCAAACTCTTCAGTGATCTCTTCAGCAGTCATACATATGATGATGAACCCAAGGTATTGGGTCCTATGACAGCTAAAATGCTTATTTTTATGACCAAATACCTGGCTGTTTGATCCTGTAAACCAGATACCACAGAACACTATTGTTTTTAATCACACTCGAGCTTTAGACAGCTTGAAAATATCAAAGAAGACAGTTTGTTTTATAGTAGCGATTGACTGTCAGTTCTTGGGGCTGACCTTAACTTGTGAGTCCAACCCTGTATTAACAAAAAGCATTTTAATTTTCAGTGACCTGGAATTATAGGAAAATAAGAACTGGCAGAGAAAACCAGCTTTCTGACTTTACCTAAATACCTCTGCTCTTAGCCCTTGATGTTATTACAGTAAATACCATGAATAATTATTAATTACCACCTATATGTGGGAGTACTATTCTAGACTCTTGGAGGTCCAACAGAAAGATGAAGAAATTAAAATACATAAAGAGACAAACTTTTTTGGACATAGGCAGTGTGAAAATTTGATTTGTCAGATTATGCAGATATATTTTGATGGTCTTATTTTTTGGCTTTGCTTAATATCAATTTTTTTCCCAGTGAAGAGTAATGGGACAAACAGATTAAAAATCCCCCAAAAGTAAAAGATATTTTTACTGTGATACACCACATTTGTTTTAATATTATTTATTGCTGGTTACTAGTGCTCTACATTAAAACTAAAGAGCACTGAACTATATAATAGGGGAATGTTGAAAATAAATTGCATCATCGTGCTATAAAAATATGTAGTGTCCTCGTAGTATAGGAATGCTTTTAATATTGTTATTATTGGGAATGAATAGAAAATATTTATGGGGAAAAAGTAATTATTAGGTGCAAAGGATTCAGAGTGGATGCCATTTGAATGGTAAGACAGAGCTGTGTAATAAAATAAATAAGAGATGTACTCCAGGGAAATTATTTTTAAAAAATAGATAAAATTACTATCTTTTCCCATAAGGGGTTTCTAGTCTAGTGGGAAAGGAGAGGATGGATAAAGCATAGTTAGATTATAAAACATCAAAGGAGGAAAGTGGGGGATTAGAAAAAGCTTCAGTTATTCAATAAGATGGAAGAAATGGCCTTTAAGGTAACATCTAAAGAACTGCTTGTAAAGAAGGTTGTAGCTGAACTGTCAAGAATGGAGAGGGGGAGAGCATTTCACACAAAGCAACAGTCATCACCTTTACTTTCTGCAAAATGAGTTGGTCTGCCATGGTTCAGAATGAAATTTTTGTTTAGATTTCAAATATTCACATGTATGATCAACTGGATATTTACATCATCTTCATAAGAAATTCATAACTCTCTAGTCACTCTTTTTTCTGGGTCCTCTTGCAAAACCAATAAGCATGAGATTTTTTTTAAACCCTTACCTTCCATCTTAGAATTGATTCTAAGTATCACTTCCAAGGCAAAAGAGTGAAAAAGGCAAGGCAATTGGGGTTAAGTGACTTGCCCAGGGTCACACAACTAGTAAATATCTGAGGTCAGGACCTTCCATCTCTAGGCTTGGTTCTATCCACTGAACCACCTAGCTGCCCTAACATGAGATTCTTAAGGAACTAAATGCATAACAATTTCCATAATAAAAAGCTGATACCAGAGAAGGGGGAAAAATAAAGGAATGAAAGGAGATCCAAAAAAGAAGAAAATGGCGTAATGATGACATGAATAAAATAGAAAACTACCTAGAATTTTTTGGCACTGATCAACAACATTTACCTGGTGTTTTAAAGGACAAGATAAGAAAAAATGATGACTGCAGAAGACATTTTATTTCTCTGTCATTTGAGAATTGTTTAATGAATACCATGGCTCACTTTTTGTCAGCTTGACCTACTCTTTCCACAGTTTCTGCTGGAAATCTCCCATAATGATAACTGGATCATCAGCTCATATATATTAGCACCACTATCAAGATATTATTTCTATTATCTCCTTCCACTCAATCTGGCTGTGATTTCATTTTCTCTGTAGGATTGACCTTCATATTGGGATCATGGAAGTCAAAAACAAAAACAAAACAAAACAAACAAAAAACCCCAACACAAACCAAGAAAAGTAGAATTGAGCTTCTTTCACAAATGCTCACAAGTCCTTAGTATAGACTTTAAGCAGAACATGAAATAACAGTTTTTTCAAAGAATGATTGCATCTCTGAATGTAGTTCTAAAGTAAAAAAAAAATTTAATGCCTCCATTAACTTATTAAAAGTAAACAAAGGGGACAAGCTAGGTTTTCCTGTAGGTCCTAGGTTCAAATTTGGCCTCAAGACATTTTCTAGCTGTGTGATCTTGGACAAGTCACATGACTCTCATTACTCAGCCCTTACCAGGCATCTGTCTTGGAACAATACACAGTATTAATTCTCAGACAAAGAAGGTTAGAGTTAAAAAATAGTAAATGAAGGCATCAGACCAGTTTCCTTGGAGAGATTAAAAAAAAATCAAAATGGCACCACCCAAATTATTTTCAAAAAGCCCTTCCAAATTTCAAGACTAAAAGCAAATTTATTATTAAATTAGTATTTAACTTAAACTATTTATTATTGTTAGTTTTAGATCATTTAAATGTAAGACTCAATAGAATTGTATTTTTTAGTGCTGCACATACTTTATAGTGAAATGGGGTCCTTCATTTGATCAGCAGACATAGTAAATGTCTGATCATTTCATGGAGCTTGTAACAAGCAGTTTTGCATATTGTATCTTTACAAACAAGATAGCTTATGCTTTCTGATACATTATTATATTTACCTATGGTTTATTTTGTGTCCTGACCTTGGTTAAGAATATTTCTCCCAGCAGATCCAGGAGATCATTGTACACAGAGACCAATACACTGTGGTACAACAGAACATAATGGACTTCTCTACTAGCAGCAATGCAAGGATCCAGAGCAGGGCTGAGGGACTTATGAGAAAGAAAACTAGCCACATTCAGATGAAGAACTGTGGGAGGAGAAACGCAGAAGAAAAACAACTGCTTGAACACATGGACTGATGGGGATATTATTGGGGATGTAGACACTAAATGATAACTCTAGTCCAACTATCAATAATATGGAATTAGGTCTTGGTCAGTGATACATGTAAAACCCAGTGGAATTGTGTGTCAGCTAAGCGGGCTTAGGGAGGTTTTGGGGGAGAGGGAAAGAACATGAAATATGTAACTAGGAGAAAATATTCAAAATAAAAATAAAAAAAAGAATATATCTTCCAGAAATTCTATTTATCATTTTTTCAGAAGCTCTTTCCCATCAACTTTCCTGCCAATGACCCTTCTCACTTCCTGCTTCTTTCTCACCTCCATGGGAGGGAATTCAGAGCCCCTATGCCACTCTGATTCTCAGGTCCATGCTTCTTTCTGAGTGGTTGAGGGCCAGCCTCCTCCAGCCCTACCAACTGCTGACTAGACTTGGTGGCTTAACCTACTTGGATGAGCAAGGGAGTCAGTCTCTTGAGTCATAGCTCTAGTCTCTTCTGTAATATGGAGGACCTTTGGACTTTGTCATCAACTCTGCTGCTGAGCTCTAAGGACCATCAATTCCTTCCAGACTCTAGAGTTTTTGATTAAGATGGAAACTATTAAAGATTCATGGAATTATAAGCTGAAAAGTGCCTTGGCCTTTTTCATATATTTGTATGCCTTCAAATTAATATATATATATATATATGTATATATATTTTATGCATGTGTGACGATAAATATATGTACATATAATAGCCATACTTTTTAACTTTTAGAGTAGTCTAATAATAGTTTTCCTTTTTTAAAAAATCCTCCTACTCAGCAACATTGATACATCACAACAAACATTTATTAAAAACCTTCTGTTTGTATATAGCACTTTTCTAGCTTTTTAGGGAGCAATAAAATTTAGAGAAGACAATCCTGATTTCATGAAACCTATAGTCCAAAAGAGAAATAAAACACTTAGACAGATAGCCATAATTCACAATATGAATAAATTCTAATAATGTATGCTCCCTAGATTTATGTTTGACAGCAGGTCTCATCTGTGAGTTAGCCCAATTTATTCCACAGTTTTAGAACACTTTACTTTTTTGTTTACAAAATTCCCTTGAACAGAGGCATATATAGGTTTAATTAATATTTAATTAATAGAAGAGACCTTGGAGGTAATCTCATCTATTCCTACTCCTTCATTTTTACAAATTAAGGAACTAAGGCCCAGAAAAGTGAAATCCCTTGCCCAAATCTAGCTAGCTGGTTGGTAGCAAAGATAAACCTGGCAGCAGTCTCTCCTTCCTCAGCCTCAATAGACCTTCCATCACACCTAGCTAGCATCCAAGTTTTTATAAATGCTTAAAAAGTACAATAAAATCAGATATTCTTTAATTTTTCCTAACATACTTTACTAAACTGTTTTTTTTTCCTTTTCTTCAGAATACAAAACTTAAAAAAATAAATAATAGAAACATGGGAAATTAAAGCTGGGACAAAAGTCCATTATTCCCTTATTTGTATTATTATTATATGTTTGCTATATTTTCAGTTTAAAATGATTTATAGTTTTCCCACACTATCTGAATATATTAGATATAGGCTGAATTCAAGATTGCCCTTAAAAATCCTGGTCTAGTAAGAGAATGGAAAAATATTTCAAATTTTTGTTGTAGATAAAAAAAAGTCCATTATCAAATAGAAGATGGAAAAAATGTCTAGTTGACTCTGGGGCTTTCACTAAACTGGCCATGAATGCTGAAACCATCTGTTTTTCTGGACGTTTGTCAGGGTGAGTGTAGCAGAGGCAGCTGTTTGAAAAGGAACCCTTTGGATGATGAACCAGCCCATTGTTTCTAAGCAATTCGCTCGCATTCAGAGTCGCTACCCAAGCGTACTATAGAGCAATCAAAATCAAACTATTGTTTGTACCAATCATATTGATTTGAAAAGAACGTGGTGGGATGACCCTATTGTCCAGGCAGATCATCGCTCTGTGCAGCTGTATGCTGGCCAATATGTACCGCCGTAGGAGACACACTTGGAAGCTAGAGGGCTCTCTGCACCCTACTGGGGGAGAAGAAAAGATGAGACCAGATTGAACTGTAGTGTAAAGCAAAATAAAAGGAAAAAAAAATGAAGACACAGTTCTGTTGGTATTACTAGTCATTTTCTTTCACCCAAATCATTGACATTAACACTATGGTGCCAAAACTATTTGTAAATTAAAGCTGATTGCTTTAGCTCTCTGCAAGCTATAAATTCAGAGTTTTCATAAATAAGATAATTACTTAAAATTGTAGCACCAAAAAAGGGATTTGATCTGGTTGACAATGTCAAATATTGAGTATTTTTATTTTTGTTTATTTTTTGCATAATAGAAAACAGCATTTTGAATGGTTTGGAATCATTTGTATCCAGTTTAAAGTTTTGTAATGTATTTAAACCACTATGAAGGTAGAGAAACTGACTTTAAAACAAAGCAACATTATCATGGAAGATTAAACAGGGTTTAAAAAAAAACTATGCAGAGAAGAAGGGAAAAGGTAGCCTTTAGTGCATGTCATGAAGATGTTGAGAGTAACTGGGAAAACTGCACTTCACCCATTAACATTTAAGCTTTTTCGTTGTCCTTGTCACTTCATTGCATGCATGCTAATACCTTCTCATATAAAATTTAATCTGTCGAACTAAATGAAGGAATTAGTATCTGAAAGACATCTTTCATTAAGCAATTAACGAATCTCTCTAACAAATCTACAAAAGCATATGTGTTTATATTGAATAAGTATTTGTATGATCAGCCAATTATAACGCAGGCAGACATTTAGGCCTGCTTTTAGTATTATTATATCTAAAGTTAAATTCACTGCATTCTTGGGCTCTAGAATAGATGTGGTGTAGTAGATGTCAGTTTGTTGAATGTAGATTTAGATGTGAACATTTATTGTATTTCAGAATGCTTGTGCAAGACAACTTTGACATTTCTTTGAAATGTTGAGTGAGTATATAAAATTTTATTTTATATTACAGAGATAGAGGAAGTATATACCAGATATGTAACATGGACATCAAAATAAAATGCATTAGAAAGGGGGATATATATCAAAACATATCTAGAGTTGTAAGTTGTTTTTATAAGAGTACCAATAAGATCATGTGTACCAGCCAATTACCTTGTAATTTAGTATAGAAAATAGGTTTTCTGTTTTACTTAGTCATGGGATTATAGAGCTAGAGCTGGAAGGGACCTTGGAAGTCATCCAGTTCGACTCCCTAATTTCTGATTTGAACTCTTAAAAAGATTTAACTTACTCGAGCCTAAGACTAAAAAAAGCCAATTCATAGAGGCATTTAATCTTATTAGGTCATATATGTGTTAGTTAAAATCACTTGGGGTTCTATTTGGAAGGATTGAACCTCAATATAGTGTTTGACAAACTTCTGTGGACCTGTGGGGGTCCTTAAAACTACATTTCCCGTGGTCCAACGGGTTTCATGGGTTTCCTGTTTTGTATGACGTATTAAAGGTGAGGGACTGTTTTAAGTAGGGGGTAGTGACTTGGAACTTCCTCTTTACTTACCTGAGCTCGAGGAGAGAGGAAGGTAAAATGGCTGAGGTGAGGATGGAATAGGTTTTTCTTACAGGCGCGTGGTCAGTTTATCTCTATCAGCATGGCTTTTATTAAAATACTATTCTCCTTTTTGATCTCGGCCCTCATCATTTTTAATAATAACATATATCCATTGCTGAAGTCTTTTTTCCTGGATGTTTTCCATGGCATTTTGAGCTACAAGAAGGCAGGGACTCTGTTATTTGAGTGAATAAATGAATGAAACATAACCTAAGTGGTCTGTTTTTCCTTGCCTCAAAATCCTGTTTTCTAAATTATCTTAGTATCTTGGGTATTGTAACATGGAAAATGGCAGGATGGAATTCCTCAAGCCTCACCCAGAATTCCAGGCCCCCCCCCTGGAGAACTCTGGGTGAGGGGACAGTTTAAAGGAGTTAGGGTCATTTGGTTCCTGGGGGTTGAGGTGAGCAGATCACTCTGCTTGCTGTTCCTAGTTTTTTGATAGCTTTGGTGGCCTGTGGCAAAAGCCATTTAGGTTCCTCACTGCACCTAGCTTGTTTAGCTGTATTAGGCCTTTCCTGCAATAGCATTTTTGTTACCATTTAGTTATTCTAGATATTAGAAGTGGTAATTATAGGCTTTGAGGGCAAGCTAGTTATAAAGTCTGCCACTCCCTCCTGAGGGGGGTAGGAACTGTTTTTATCTAACAGTTCAGTGCTTCCCAGATCTTATCCAAATCCTTGAAACCCCTTCCTCCTTTATCAGTAAACTTCATCTTTGAGGTAGCTGTGCCTGGTTATTTATTTGGGAATACTCACTTCCTCCATTAAAGCTTGGTTCCTTTCAGTTGCCAGCCCAATAAGTCAGATCCTTGTTCTGTCCTTGATAGCTACTAGACATCAAGCTTCTCCTATCTTCCCTAGTCAAACTTGTGGGGAAATAAGTTGAGGAAAGACATCATTAGTGAATTGCCTTGCTGAGCCTTGCCAGAAGTCATCAGTCTTGCCTCCATTTCCAACTGATTTCTAACTGCTTGTTGGCAGGGGGGAGGAAGGAGCACCAAGCTAGATTGAGCCCCTCCTTTCTCACTCAAGCCTGTCAGTGGGGGAGGAGAGAGTCCAGCTGCTACAGATATCTGGCCATCTCTTTAGCTTCCCAAATATCTCTGTTAAGATAAACATAACAGTATAGCTGATATTATCTGGGTCTACTGGTCCTATGTTATGCTATAGCAAGTTATCAGAAAGTAGAAAATTAGCTTCATAATCTCATTGTCATGGCTATGCGATACCAGTTTGTTTAATTCTTTCTTAAAATGTACCTAAAGCCCTAAAGTTAATTGATTGATTAAAATTATTGAATTATCTAACTGGATAATTTGGCATTTTATTGATATGGCCATAGAGAAGTCTAACTGAAAAAATCTATTTGGCTTAAACTTTATCCATGTATTTTGCATAAAATCAGTAAACAAAAAAGTTTTTTAAAAATAGAATTTTCAGCGAACAGGATTTTTGTGTATTGATTGCATTTTAATATTTTTCTTTGTATTAATGCCAAATTTTGTTTCAATATACACATAAAATAGGAAACTCACAGTTAAGTCCCCAGCACTGTTTTTGTGGTTGTCATTTCAATTGTGTCCTACTCTTCACGACCACATGAGATTTTCTTGCCAAAGATATTGGAGTGGTTTGCAATTTCCTTCGCCAGCTTATTTTACAAATGATAAATTGAGGCTCGCCGAGTTAAATGACTGGCTTAGGGTCACATGACTTGGATTTAAGTATCCAAGGCTGGATTTAAATTCATAAAAATGAGTCTTCCTGGTTCCAAGCCCAATGTTCTATTCACTCCATTGTATCTAGACACTATAACACTATATATCTCCCAAAATAGTAAAGCAAAATGACATGAAAAATGTCAGCTTTTGGTAGAAATATGCAAGTCACTGTAAAAAGAACTGTTGATAAAAAAATGTCAAATTCCAGGTGACAACTTATACTCAGTGCTTACCAATGTTCTTTGAATGAAACTCAATCCCCTATACCATCTCTTCATGATGCTCAGAATGCTCTGAGGCTGAACAAATTCTTTACCCTTCCAAGAAAGATTTCATTATGTTCATGACACTGCATTCTTCCACACAGGAAATGAACCAAAACAACTTAGAAAAGTTTTCAGTATATTGAAATAAAAATGTTCTATGCAATTCATAGTGAACAAAGAAAATCAACATAATCTAATATCTGATCTTTGAAGACTTTAGAATATGTCAAAAATCTATCCAGTTTCTATTATGAAAAAAGGAAAAATTAAAAAAAAAAGAAAAAAGGAAAAGTATAGAATTAGTTGATTTACTCAAGTAGTTACCTAGAAGAAGATCTTAAGTTTTTAAGAATTAGTTTAGGGGAAAAAAGTTAAAAAATAAATGATATATGAATATTATTCATTACATTTTATAAATATTTTTAGGAACTTCAGCTGTCTTTTATGTGAAGACATCAATTACTGCCAAAAATAATGAGAGGAAAAATATGTCATAATGCCCAAAGGCTGTGTTGTGTTTTTCTCTTTTACATTTTTCACTGTAGTAAGATACAGAGCTCAGAGGGTGGGGAGTAGCCAGGGGAAAAATAAAAATAGCTAGTTGATAGTCAATTATTTCTATGGAAAGTGTCAGTGGTTTAAAAACAAAAACAAAACTGAAATGTCAGTCGTATTTTTTTTAAATTTTCTTAGATGCCTACCAATAGGCTTATATTTTAGTGGTAGGCAGAAGGAATGCCTTTCAGAAAATGATATTAGTATTTATGTAGTACTTTATGCAGCAATTTAGATTTGTTAATTGATATGACCTTTAGAACAATCCTGTGAGGTAGGTTCTATATTATTTATTCCTTTTTAAAAACAGATGAGCAAAATGAAGCTAAGAAGGTAACTTACCCACCAGCATATGCTTTTAAATGTCTGAGGCATGATTCAAATTCAGGTCTTTTTGAAGTCATCTCTTAGGATTATGCACTGTACCACCTAGTTGTCCTAAATCATAAATCTATTTTATGAAACTATTTTACCTTTATAAATAGTTTTAATTTTCTAAATATAGTATCTTTTGATAAACTGAAAAGTATTACATTTATGTACAACCATCCTTTTAGAAAGAAACAGTTGGTAGATGCAGATTCTTTCTCCATCCCACTCATTTCTCTCTCTCTTTCTCTATCTCTGTCTCTGTCTCTCTCTGTCTCTGTCTCTCTCTCTCTCTCTCTCTCTGTCTCTGTCTCTCTCTCTCTCTCTCTCTCACACACACACACACACACACAAACCCCTTATACAGTATTCTCCATTTAAAATCAATAGTTATATAGATTTTGTAAGAAGATATAAGAAAATCCTAAAGAGGCAAACAGAGAATGTTTTCCCTTTTCTGTGCAACTTTTGATCATAAGTAGGTCTATTTGCAGATATTAAAAGTGATCATTTCATGTCTCTATTTTCTTGTTTCTTTCTCTTGCTTCTATCATACTGATCACTAGTACCTTTCATTAAATTGAGCAAGAATGTATTAACCATGCACTATGCCAAAGTTGTTGATGATAAATGTTAGGGAAACAAAGATGAATAACACATCATCTCAAGGACTTGATGGTTGAGTTGAGGACATGATGTGTACATTAATTACTATTAGAAATTAAAGCAGAGATTTTTATTTTTATGAAGTGTTGTGGTAGACAAGGAAGCTGAGATTGCTTCTGAGTAGGAGGAATCAGAGAAGGTTTCCTAGAGAACAAATGTGAATTGAAAATTAAAGGATGGAAAGAATGTCAGCAGGTAGAAAGAGTAGTTTGAGAACATTCTTGAAAGAGTCTGTATAGTAAAGGCACAGCTCCAGGAAAAAGGCCAGACAAGCTTCTAGATGAGTGAGTATTTTAGGTAGAGTAGAATACAGAGTGTTTGGAGACTCCATAAAATGATATTACATCATTCCCTCTTTAGAAGTTCCCTGTTGTTGGAGCCACTCTCAGCCTTTCAGACACTCAGACTCAGAACCCTGGTGTTGTCCTCTGTCCTCACTTACACCCAATCTGCACATGCAGTCCACACCTGGAGCTTGGGATTTCTGCCCTTACATCTCTTCTACATGTCTTTCTCTGTACTCACACAAGCACAACTGTAGTTCAATCCTTCCTCATCTCTTATCTGTACTGTCTTGTTAGTGTACTAATTAGCCACCCTTTTTCAATCCAGTCCTCTGCTCAGGTATTGAAGCGATTTTACTAAAGTGAAGGACTAACTTTCAGGAATCTCCAAGATAAAATACAAAATCTCTAGTTTGACCTTTTTTTTTTTTTTTACTTTTTCTTAAAAAAAATCTTTATCTTCAATCTTAGAAGCGATACTGTCACATCCAAGGCAGAAGAGCAGTAAGGGCTGGGCAAGTTGAAGTTAAGTGACTTGCCAGGGTTTCACACCTAGGAATTTACTAAGGGCAGATTTGAAGTCAGGACTTCCTGTCCCCAGGCCTGGCTCTCTATCCACTGAGCCATGCCACTGCCATGCTTTCAGAAGGAATGATGCTTTGTAAGTATCAGAGGAAGGGACCAAAAGTGTAAAGTGGCAATATTAGACCATAGCCATCAAACTGACTAGCCACACTAAGAGCCTGTAATCACAGGAAACTGACAATGCCATTATGAACCCCAAAGAGCAAAAAAAAACCAAAACAGCAAAAAGTGACTGCTGCTTCTAAAGGAGAGATGATCAACATCTGTCACTATGAAACTTCGGGGTTTCATGAAACAATTTCCCAAAATAAGTTATTGTGGAAAAGCAGCCTGGCAAGCAAGGATATATGCAAAGGCCATGTTCTGTTGATGTGAAGAACCTAATAGCTAGCATGATACTTGGCACATGCTAGGGGCTTAAGAGATCCTTGTTGACTTGTCTTCACTTGTTGAAATGACTTTTGATTATAAATCAATTTAAAAAAAAACCTAGCTTTTCAATCATATTGAATGATTTAGTGATGTTAACTAAGAACCAAGTGTCTCTCAATGGAACAAATTGATTCATAACCAGAATTTGAATGTCAGATTTGAAATTAAAAGGAAGTGCAAGTTTGATGAGAACTATTTCCAGTTGCAGTTTGTTTCTAATAATCTTGATGCACAGTGTGGGTTATGCTACTAAGTACTTAAAATAGTTTAATGGTTCTGGCAAAATTACAAGGCAGTTATGAACAAATCAGTGTATTTAAAAACAAAATGCCATCTTTGAAAGTAGAAATGTGATGAGCCCAAACAATTGTCCCCAAAATGCTAGTTTGTGAAAGTAAAGGGGAAAATGTTAGATAATTTATAATGATTTTTAGTTTGAGATAACATATCCAATATTTTCAGATATAAAAAAATATTTACAGATAGCAAATAATTCCATCAAATAATTTGTCAATGAAATTGTTAGATTTCTCATTAACTGGAGGCTAGTAGCCACTATGACTTTTTTTTAGCTATAATAACTCCCAAAGACCCTTTACTAAGGCATAGATGAAATGAATTTCCATCAAGATGAATAGAAAAACAGATCTATAGTTAGATTCACAATAAAACTAATCTGAAAATATAAGATCACAAACAACAAATCTTTTTTTGTTGTTACAATTAGTCTTAATGTGAAGTCTTAATACGAATACATGTGGAAATGTATTCATAACAATTTTATTGTCAGGTTTTGCCAAGATTTTGTTTGATTTGAAAAATTCAACTGGTAGAGGAATTGTGATGGATTTTCAGGAGAACTGGGTTCAAATGCTACTTCAGTCACTTTCAATCTTTGTGAATCTGATTAACTGTTAGGTTGGGCAGAGATGGGCATTGTATTGAACAGCAGACCACAAGGAAAAAAACCGAGTGACAAACCACAGTGCAACAGTGACCATGCCTAGACATTGAGATCAAGATAGGATTTAGATCATTTTTCTAGCTTACATTCATCAAAAGGGATCTTCCCATCAACTGACATTTTGCCTGGACTCATTCCCCAGTGACTATCAATTTTCTATCCCCCATTAATCTTCTGACACAGTGACAATGAATCCCTAACTGCTTAAGAGTAAACCATTCCTCTCCATATGCCCTTCTACCCAGTCTCTTCACCATTTACTTCAGTCTTATTCCTTGTGTATCAAATTTTAGATATATCCAGGTCAGACACTCTGCCCTTTAAAACTCCCGCTTCATAATTAAAATGCATTTCTTTGATTTAAACCCCATCCATTTATGGTCTTTTTGTCATATGGCACCCATAGACAACTGCCTCCCCTTTGTAGCACTCCATCCCTGATCCAACTTTTCAATAATAACTGTATCTTCACTTCTAACCTTTGTTAAAGGGAGTTTCTTAATCTACCCCTCCGTCTCTTTAAAAGGCAGAAGAGAGGCAGGAACAGACTCAGTGATCCCAGAGAGGGAGGGAGAATACATTTCATAGCCCAATGCCACTTCCAGACTCATCCTCTTATCACCTTCAGTCTGCAGCTGCTCTTCTTTTGATATTCACTCCATCCAAATTTATCACCCACTTAGATGCTGGTGACTGTTCTGGTCATGATAATCTCCCTGAAAACTGTTTCTCTCCCTTTTCAGTGAACTCGGTGCCTGCCTCTTTTTTTCTTAGTGTCTTCTGTGCCATACTATTACCCTGTCTGCCTACAAAGCAATACTAAGGGATTTCCACAGGAATGTTGATATTTTCTCAAATACTCTTAACTATTCAGTTCCTCAATCTATTCAACTCCCATAATCTACTCCCCACCTCACCTCAGCTACATATAGAGATAGTCAGAGCATTAATCTGGTCCACACTCCCACATGTATCTTTTATAATCAGATTCTGCCATTTTATTGCCCATTTAAATTATCATATTATTCTATCTCTCCCCAGGCCTTCCTCTTCTTAAACCTACTCTTTGTTCTGACCACGTCCTACAGTCCCTCCATATCTCAGTACATTCTTGGGACATCACTCCTACTCTGTTGACCTTCTCTTCTTTTCCTAAACTTGACCCCTCAGCAAAATAGTCCAGCTCTACATTATCCTCTACTCCAGGGGTCGGCAACGTATGGCTCTTGAGCCATATCTGGCTCTTTTGAGGCCAGATATGGCTCTTTATGCAGGAGCCATAAAGTCAATTTTTTTTTCAGGCGCTGTTACAGGAGGGCACACTGTGAGCACTGTACGGCTCTCACGAAATTACATTTTTTTATTTTTATTTTTTTTCTTTTTTTTTTAAATTTTTAAACCCTTAACTTCTGTGTATTGACTTATAGGTGGAAGAGTGGTAAGGGTAGGCAATGGGGGTCAAGTGACTTGCCCAGGGTCACACAGCTGGGAAGTGTCTGAGGCCGGATTTGAACCTAGGACCTCCTGTCTCTAGGCCTGGCTCTCAATCCACTGAGCTACTCAGCTGCCCCCTACGAAATTACATTTTAAGAAATGTGTTGTTTATGGCTCTCAAGGCCAAAAAGTTTGCCTACCCCTGCTCTACTCTATTCATTTTATATCCTGCCTTGTCATTGATGATACCTTGCCAAATTTCAACCATGTATTAATCTAACAGACACATCTTCTTTTCCTTTTTGAGTTTTGCTGAATGGATCTGGATGAAATCATGCATCTTTGTTGACTAAATCCAATATAAATTGATGTTATCCAATCTCAATTGGACTCTCACCTCAGTGAGGCAATCCTTTTACTTCTCCATTATTAATTCTCTCTCCCATTCAATATAGCAACTGTTCCAAATCTTTTCTTTATAAACCTCTTATTTGTTTCCTACCTTCTCATTTGAGGTTGATCTTGCCTACTACTTTACCAAGAAAATGTAAGTCTTTAGTCTTGAGCTCTCTCCTCTTTTTTTCTCACCATACAACCCTTAACATTATTGTTTCCTTTATGCCTGTTTCTGATGAAGAAGCATTTCTCCTTGAGAAGGACTAAGCCCAACCTTCTATATGTATTCTCAACTCGATAATTACCTCTATCCCCTGCTTGTTTAAGAATATATCCCCTTCTCATACCTAAGAGAAGTATCTGATCTGCTTCTCTTCAATTTTTTCATAGTATGATCTTTAATATTAAAATCATATATCCATTTAGAATGAATTGTAGAAATGGTAAAAGACAGTCTAAACATAATTTCCACCAGACTGTTTTCCAGTTTTCCTAGCAGATTTTTACCAAATAAAAAATTCTTTCCTAAGTGTATATGTTTTTATGTTGATCAATCACTAGGTTATTGAGTTTCATTGATTTTCATTATCCATTGTCTAATGTGTTCCATTGAATTACTCTCAATTTTATCAACCAGTATCAGATGGTTTTGGTGACTGCTACTTTAATATGAGGTCTGTAAGTACTATTTCTTTCGTCACTATCTTTTTGTTTTCATCATTTCTCTTTATATTCTGGATCTCATTTTCTTATCTGTCAGCTTGTTGGAACACCTCCTTCAAATCCCTGACTCCCTACTTATTAGATGTGAAACTCTTGAGTCATATTTTCTTTCGATCTGAGTTTCTCAGTCTTTAAAAGAAAGATATTAATTATACCCATACTACCTATTTCATGAGATTGTTTTGAAAATAGTGTGAAAATGTATATATATAGTTCTTTATAACTACAAAGTACAATATAAAATTTCTCTTCCTCCTCCATTTCCCCTAAAGAATTTCTTCATAAAATATAATCTCATAATGGATTCTTCTACCTATTATGTTACTGACAGCAAAGGAAAGTAATAAATGTTTGAGGGGATGTGGCAAAATAGGGACATTAATGCATTGCTGATAGAGTTGCAAATTGATCCAACCATTCTGGATAGCAATTTGGAACTATGACCAAAGGGCTTTAAAAGACTGCCTACCCTTTGATCCAGCCTTACCATTGCTGTGTTTATACCCCAAAGAGATCATAGGGAAAGTGACTTGTACAAAAATATTTATAACAGTGCTCTTTTTGGTGGCAAAAAATTGGAAAATGAGGAGATCCCCTTTGATTGGGGAATGGCTGAATAAATTGTAGTATCTGTTGATCATGGAATACTATTGTGCTCAAAGGAATAATGTACTGGAGGAATTCCATGTGAACTGGAATGGAATTGATACAGAGTAAAAGGAGCAGAACCAGGAGAACATTGTACAAAGAGACTGATACACTCTGGTACAATCGATTATAATGGGATTCTGTACTAGCAGCAATGCAATGATCCAGGACAACTCTGAGGAACTTATGAGAAAGAACGCTATCCACATGCAAAGAAAGAACTGTGAGAGCAGAAACACAGAAGAAAAACAACTGCTTGATCACATGAGTTGATGGGATATGATTAAGGATGTAGACTCAAAATGACCACACCAATGAAACTATCAATAATATGGAAATAGATCTTGATCAATGACACATGTAAAACTCAGTGGAATTGCATATTGGCTATGGGAGGGGTGGAAGGAGGGAAGGAGAAGAACATGAATCATGTAACCATGGAAAAAATTTTTAATCAATAAAAATAATAAAATAAAATAAAAAAGAAGATACTATAAAAAGATAATTATTATGTTATAAGTCCATAGACTTATAAAAAAGCAATTTTAGAAGATTTCCTTACTTGTTATAAATTCATTATTTCATTTTACACCCAGTAGGGTAAGTACATCTTTCTCCATTTTACAGACAAGGAGAATAAAACCCAGAGTGGTTAAGGAATTTGCCCAGAACCATACAACTAATGACTGTAGGGGGGATTCAAATATATGTCTGTCATTCTTCCAAATCCAGAGGCCTTCCCACTATATCATCCTACTTCTTCTTGAAGGGCAATGGAAACACAACTGAAAAATTTCATGAAATATTGCAGATGGTAGTATCAGTGCCACAGTTTATACATTATCTGTAACTTGATCCATTTTTCCCCTTTTTTCAGCCTTAAGTTCATTGGTTGTCCTGATAGTTAAACTTATTTCTTCCCTATTAAAGCTAACAGTATTGGGAAATTTAGAAGTAAAGACAAGAAATTGACAGTACACTCTAAAGATAGGAGGACTGGATTATTCTTTCCTCTCTCTTTAAAACTGCAAAAATTTATATTCATCATTACATTCATAAAACTGATATATCCTTTTCTATGTAGAGACAGCTTTCATTAGAATTAAGAGTTATATATTCTTCCCCAAAGAAGAATGTTTACCACAGCAGATATTGCAATCCAGACTTAAGACATAGGGCTCTATTGTCCATGTGACTGCATGTATATATCTTTCTCTTTGTGACTGTGAATGAGGGTATAATGATAATAAGATAAGGTTAATTTAATTGAGTTTATCTTATACCTCTCTTAAATTTTAAAATCCATTTCCAATGATCTCTTTTGCATTTTTAAAGGCTGCAAATTAAGTGATGTTACTTTATTTTTGCATCTACATAGATAAAAATAAGTTTCTCCCACTTTTTTCATCTTACCTTAACTTGAAATATTTATTATTTTTCTTGTAAATCTAATGTATTGGAGTGATCTGCACAATCTAAACTACCTTTATAGTAATTTCTCTCTGGAAGCGCTCATTATTTCCCATTAGCAGCTAAAGTAATATCATAATTTCCTTAAAGTTTTTTTTGCCAGCTATTTAATAGTAGCAGCTCATATTTGTTTTACATATATACATGTGTACATATGTACATATGTGTACATATGTACATATTTTACTATTTTATTAGTTTATCATAATTTTTTTATAAAAATTCATTAAATACATGTAAACTCAAATAATGCAAAAATACAAATCAAATCTTATTCCCTATACAAAAACGAAAACAAACCTGGCCAGGAAAAATTGAGAACAAAGCTATTCACTAGTTCCTTAAAAATTTCAGATTCCCCACCGGTGAGATAACTGTGTTAAAAGTATTATTACCTATCAAGTGAATCCTGCTAACATTTCAATCTTTTCGTGACAGAATTTATCTAGAATTTCTTTTGTGTAAGACTCATGAATATCTATATTCTCTAAAAACTAAATTCTTCCAGTAGGGAAATTTGATAGAAATCATAGGTAAGTACCAGTGAACACTTTAAGAGTATTACCTATAACATATGAAAGTGGGCTGTTTTTGCAAATATTTTTATCTCATACCCCTACTTCCTCTCTTATTGAACAATAAAAACAAACAAACAAACAAAAAAAGCAAAAGTCCTAAGAACAAATCCACATAGTTCATTCAGCATAACAAATCCCCACATTGGCCATATCCAAAAATGCATGTCTCATTCTGGATTTAAGTCTATTGCCTCACTAGTAGAAGGTGAGTAGTGTATAATTCTCAAAAAAATGTATGTTTTATAATCTATAATGTAAAGTTTAAATTCTTTTGAGAATAATTTCAAGATAAGGATTTTGCCATCTCCCCAGAATCCAGATGACGGACCTGTTTGATGAAGGCACCAAAAGATGCCTAAAGACCCTCCACTGGACCATGAAGATCAAAACTGAACTTTGGGGTACAGTTGATTGAACTATGGGGAGTGGAAATTGAGTTGAATGCAATTTGTTCTAATTGTACACTGTTATGCCAATAGGGGACTGCCCTCAAATTGGTTTTTTTGTCAATGTGGCTAGTTTTATCCATTCATTCATCTATTTTTTTTATCCCCAAATTCCTGAAAATTAGAAGTTGTCTATGTTTACAGATCCAGCGAAGAAAAAAGGGCCAACCTTTTTTTTTGCCGGATCTCAGGGGGAATTGTATGTTTGGAATTGGGAAGATGCCATTTAAAAGTATGTTATATATTTCCTATGGACATGTGAGGGACTTTGAAACTACATTTCCTGTGATTCCCCATGGCAAACATCTTCAACTTTATACAATATTTTCTGTTGTCTTATCTATTAGATGTTTAGTCATTCATTTTTCTAATATGTATAGATCTAAAGAATAATGTTTTGCTTGTTATAATTTCTTAATTATATCACTTTTGTAGTTGTCATTATCCCTTTGCAGTTTATCTTTACACAGTGTGAGATAATGCTTGGTACCTAATTTCTGCTAAACCTATTTCCAGTTTTCTGAACATAACCTATGAGATTTTTAACTTTTTGTTCTTATTATATTGTTTTTATGCTCCCTTAAATAATTCTTTGGTAGTTTAATTAATATACCATTGGATAATTAAAATAATTTAGGTGATAATATATATTTATTATATAGGCTTCATCCTGTTATTTTCAATAATTTCCAAATTATTTAGATCCATCTTTATTCTTAAAAAAGGATTTATAGCTGGATTCACATAGTTCCTGGATTTACCATGGTAGATACTCTCCCAAACATTTTGCATTTTCTCTATTAAATATGGAATTTCTCTAAGTTTTATTTGGTTATATAGATACTGATTATCTATGTGGATTTATTGTACATCCTGTAGTTTTGCTGAAGTAATTTATCATTTCAAATAATCTTAGTTGATGCTTTAGAATTTTATAAGTAAATCATAATGTCAAGTAAAAAAATCATAATTTTATTTCAGCATATGCTCATTTATTTCATCTCTTTTTTGACATTGTTATAATGAATATTTCTAGTACTATATTAAGTATTAGTGGTAATAGTGGGCATCCTTTATTTACTTTGATCTT
Organism: Gracilinanus agilis; assembly: GCF_016433145.1. NCBI lineage: Eukaryota > Metazoa > Chordata > Mammalia > Didelphimorphia > Didelphidae > Gracilinanus > Gracilinanus agilis. Next base: position 503,767,582 of record NC_058130.1, read on the forward strand.
ATTGGAAAGGTCTCCAACTTTTCTCCATTATATACAATGTTTGCTCTTGGTTTTAGAAAGATTACTGTTTTCTGTATTAATTAAAATTCCATTCATTTTTATGCCTTAAAGTGTTTTATTTTAAACAGAAATATATACTGGATTTTGTTAAAAAGCTTCTTTGAAATTTATTGGCATATGTAGTATTTATCATTTATATATAATTGTATTATTTATGTTATTAATCTATTAATAAACACTTGTGAAGTACCTACTATGTGCCAGACATTGTGCTTAATAAGTGATGCTGGTAAAAAAAGAAACAAAAGTCAGTCCCTGCCTTCAATGAGTTTACAATTTAATGTAATCCAATTAAAATAAAGGCCCCTATCATTTACTTCCTTTAAGTTTAATTTGAAATCTCACCATCTAAAAATAACCTTTCCTGATCCCCCTTAGTTCTCTACTGCTTTCTCTCTATTGATAATCTACAAATAATTCTGTACATATTCTACTTGTATATGGTTGTTTTCATATTGTCTCCTCCTTTAGATTTTGAGCTCCTTGAGACCAAAGACTGCCTTTCACTTTTCCCTTTATTCTCAGGTCTTAGCATAATGCCTGGCACATAGCAGATATTTAATAAATACTTGTTGACTAATATGATTTATATTTGCAATTTTCCTTTGATTAAATTATCTGTACATTCTTGCTATAAATCCAAAATGGTCATTAATATTTCTTTTTTATTTTTACCACATTTAATAATAGTGAATTTGACATTTTTGTATCAATGTTCATTAGAGATATTGGTTTACGTTTTCCTTTCAATACTTAGTCTTTAAAGACTATATCTATCTTCTTCGTAGAAAGATATTAATAGAGTACCTTGTCCTATTATTACAAACAGTTTGGAATTAATTAATTGTTCTTTTAAAGGTGATAGAATTCATTTTTTAAGCTATCTGGTTCTGAAGAGTTTTTAAATTGTATATTTAGACATATTCAATTTCTTTTTTTTCTGATATTAGTAGTATTTCTGGTATATTATTTAAATAGTTCATTTATTTTAAGTTGGACATTTTATTTTTCAAATTTAATTCTCTTCCTCACAATATTGGTTTTGCATCTGATAATTAGGTAATCTATTAATATCCTTAATTTTCTCTTCAATTTATATGAAGTTTCCTTTTTTCAATATAAGTAACTTGATTCCAAACTCTCAAAAAAACTGAACTAAAAATTTGGGCCCAATCCATTATTTAATTCTTTCTATATTTTGATGAAAGTGTGTTTATATATATATAACCCTGAGAACTGCTTTAGCTTCATCCTATAAGTTTTTGACATGTTCCCTCAATATTGTAAGTTTCTCTAATGGAATTTTCCATTGCCTCTGTAATTTGTTCTTTGACCTACCAGTTCTTCAGAATTTTGTCATTTAATTTAAAATTACTAAAAACATTTTCTGAATAGCCCCCTTTTGAATATTATTTTTATTGCACTATGATCAGAAAATGATATATTTGTTAATTCTGATTTTCTACATTTCCCCTAAGGTCTTTATGTCTTATCATATGGTACATTTATGTAAAATAATTTTCAGAGACCTCTAACCCTTTAAAATTTGTTATTCTGTTCTTGAACTTTTTTTGTGTTTATCTTGTGATTAGATTTATCTAACTATGAAAGGGATGCATTAAGTTCCCCCCACTATTATAGTTTTACTTTCTCTTTCAAATAACTTTTCATTCAAATCATTAGATGCTAGGATATTTCATATTTATATTGATTCATTATATATGACACTTTTTAGCATAATATAATTACTTATCTTTTTCTACAAATCTATATTTTATATTGTCCATAATACCTGATCTTTTAAATTAAATTAAATTTTTGTCTATTCCTTTTATTTTGTTTTCAATTACATGTAGAAAAAAATTAACAATTATTTTCTGACCTTCTGAAATTCAAATTATCTTCCCTCTTCTTTCCTTCTGCTCTTTCTTCCTAGAGAGTAAATAATCTGATATGAACTATTTCAGTGTTGTCAGACAATACAAATTTCCATATTTCTCATGTCATAAAAGCAGACATATCACACATGCAAAAAAAAGAAAATAAGATGAGAAATGATATGGCTCAAACTGCATTCATATTCTCATAGTTCCATCTGTGGCTGTGGACAGGACTTTTCTTCATCAGTCCCTTGGAATTGTCTTGGATTCTTGAACAGCTGATCATAGTTTATCATCTGATGCACAGTTGATCATTGTGCACTTTTTCTGTTACTGCATACAGTGTTCTGGTTTGGCTCACTTCACTTTGTATCAATTCATTCAAGTCTTTTAAAATTTTTTCTGAAATCATCCCATTTGTTGTTTCTTATGGCACAATAGTATTCCATTACAACCATATACCACAACTTGTTCAGCTATTCCCCAACTGGTGGAAATTCCTTCAGTTTTCAATTTTTCTGCCATTACAAAGAACTGCTATAAATATATTTGTACAAGTAGGTCCTTTCCCCCATCTTTGGGTTATAGAACTAATAATAATGGTATAACTGGGTCAAATGGTATAAATAGTTTTATGGCCCTTTGGATATCATTCTAGATTGGTTTGCAGAATGGTTGTATCAGTTCATAGGTCCACCAATAGTGTTTAAATGTTTGAATTTTCCCACATTCCCTTTAACACTTATTTTTTCATATTAGCCAATCTCATAGGTGGTATTCCAGAGATGTTTTATTGAAGATTTCTCTAATCAGTAATGATTTGCAGCATTTTTTACATGACTGTGGATGGCTTTGATTTCTTCATTTAAGAACTGCTTTTCATATTCTTTGATCATTTATCAATTGAAGAATGCCTTTTATTCTTATAAATTTGACTCAGTTCTCTATATATTTGGGAAATGAAGTTTTCTTATATATTTGCTATAATTTTCTCAGTTATTTGTTTACTTCTAATCTTTGTTTCATTGGTTATGTTTGTGCAAAACCTTTTTAATTTAATGTACTCAAAATTATTCATTTTACTTCTCAAAATTCTCTGTGTCTTGTTTAGTCATAAATTATTCTGTTTTCTATAGACCTGAAAGGTAAACTATTCTGTATTCCCCCGATTTGTTTGTTTCCCTTTAATTTGTTGGTCATGTATCCATTTTGATTTTATTTTGATATATTGTATGAGATGTTGATCAATGCTTAGTTTCTGCCATAATGTTTAATAGTTTTCCTAGTAGCTTTCATTAAACTTTTGGGAGTTGTCCCAAAAGTTTGGATCTTTGGGTTTATTGAATTCTAGGTTACAATGGTCATTAGGTGTTGGTCATCTAATTTATTTCATTGATCTGTTGCTCTTCTTCTCAGTCAGTACCAGATTGTTTTGATGATTATTACTTTTATCATACAATTTGAGATATGGTATGGCTATGCCTCTGTCCTTAATTTTTTTCATTAAATCCCTTCATATTCTTGCCCTTTTTCCTTCAAGATGAATGTTCTTATTATTTTTTTGAGCTCCATGAAATAATTGTGTGGTAGTCTGATTGGTATGGCACAGAATAGGTATATTGATTTAGGCAGAATTGCCACATTATTATTATATTGGCTTGACTTATTAATGTTTTTCCAGGTGTTTAGGCCTGTCTTTGTGTGAAAAGTCTTTTGTAACTGTATTGCTTTTAGCATTGAGTTTATTTTGGTAGGTATACTGCCAAATATTTTATATTGTTTTCGGTTATTTTAAATGGAATTTCTCTGTCATTAGCAGCTTGACTTTGCTGGTGATTTGTAGAAATGCTGATGATTTATATAGGTTCATTTTATATCCTGAAGCTTTGCTAATCTTAATTGTTTCAAATAGTTTTTTAGTTGATTATCTGGGATTTTCTACATATACTATCATATCATCTGCAAACAGTGATAGTTATTTCCTCATTGCTTATTCTAATTCTACCATTTTATTTTTCTTATTATAGCTTTATCTGAAACATTGCTCCTTCTATTTTCATTAATTCATTTGAATTGTAAAAGATTTTGCTTCAACCCCTCATTTTAACTCTCATATGCATATTTACATTTTTGTGTTTTCTTGTTGGATTCTGCTTTCTAATCTATTCTGTTCTCTTTTATGGTTGAGTTTATAGTTGAGATCATATTCATGATCATGATTGTTAATTGTTATTGCTCTTCATCTTGTTTTCTTGTACTTTCTCCTTTTTAATACTTTGTACTTCTCCTATTCCTTATACCTTCTCCTTTTTTTATACCTTATACTTCCCTCTTTACAAATAAGATGTAAAAAAAGGAAATTTATTTAGCATTTGTAATTTCTAAATGAAACAGCCTTTTCCTGCTCTATTACAACTATTTTTCCCTTTGCCTCACTAATGATTCAAAGTTTCTATTCTTTGTTCCTTTTTTTATATCCCCTTCATATTCCTCTCTATGATATTCAAGTTCATTTTGCTTGAGAATACCTTACCTAACTTTGTCTTCATCCCTTCCCTTGTCATTACACTGTCCTATTTCCTTTTTAAAGCTTAATATATTTGTGTCTCTATATCTTTGTGTGTAAAATGTGTTTAATTTTCTTTATCCTGTTCAGATGAAAATGAAGATCAAGTTTCCTCCCTTCCTTTATGATTAAACACTCTTCACCTTATAAATGCTATTCATCCACAGGTCTTCTGTCATATTCCTTGTCTATGACTCTTAAAGTTATTTGTATTCTGAAAATCCATTTATGTTTTATCCTTTTACCATATAAACAATTCATATCCATATATTCTTTTTCAATTAAACAAATATACATACCTTTTAATATTTATTTTGGCACTTGCCTTTGTATTTTAAAATATCTGCTCAATTCTTATCTTTCTTTCAAAAATGTTTGAGATTTTTTTCTGTTTTATTAAAGGTTCCATTTCTTCCCCTCTGTACGTTTATGCTTAGTTTTGCTAGTTAGGTTGTTCTTGGCTTTAGGCTTTTATCTTTTGCCTTTTTGGACAATTATATTCCAAGCTTTACTTTTCTTTAGGTTGTAGCTATAAAATCTTGCATTATCCTTTCTAATTGAACCCTTTTGGAAAGGTTAGGAAGGCTGCTTGTAGTATTTTTTCTTTCATATTAAAGCTCTGAATTTTATGACAGAGCAAATAGTTTTCATTTTGGGAGTTTCAGGAATTGATCAGTGGATTCTATTTTTATTCTGTCCTCTCATTTAGAGTTCTTGGTAGTTTTCATTTATAATTTTTTTACATATGGTATCCATGCTGTTTTTATTTTAAGTTATGATTTTCAAGTAGCTTTACTGTTTTTAGATTAACTACTTTATTTTGTTCCAGGCCATTTGTTTTTTATATTACATTTCTTGCATTCTTACTTTTTTTTAAGTTTCATGATTTTTAAAATATCTCTTGTTGTCCTTTTTCTTTTTCGTGTGTGGCACATTCTAATTTCCAAGGCACTCAGGTCTTGGACAAAGTTTTCTATCACCTCTTCTGGAATATCAGTTTGTCTTGATATCATTTCCTTATTAGCTATCCCGTTTTATTTCATTTCTTCCAGGTATTCTTGCAATACTTGTGACTAGAACATTTTTTTCCCCGTTTTTAAACTGGAATCATCTCCAAGTTTATTCCCCAGGCATCTTTCAGTCCAAGGTATTTCCTTATAGTTCTTAATGTTTTCCTTGATGTGTGCATCTCAGCACTCTCACTGTCTGTGTTGGGAAGCATATGCTTCAGTCCGGCTTTTTTTCCTATATATACTCCTGAGTGGGATAGGCACTCTGGTTCTGAGTGGCAGTTAATTTTAGGTCCTTTCTTCAAGGGACTTCAGGGTTGCTCTGGAGCTGGGATCAACCTAGGTCCTAACTTTTGCTATAGGACTTCTTAACAATTAGAGCTTTGCCCCAAAGTGGAATAAATTACCTTGAGAAATGGTAGGGTCCTCTTCCTTAGCAGTCATTTAGCAGAGGTCAGATGACCACTTATTAGATCATCTTAGAGTAGACGTTCCTTTTAGGTATGAGTTGGACTTGTGGTCACTGAAGTCCCTTTCAGGTCTCAAAATCTGTGATTGTGTAACCCATATCCCACCTTCGACAGAGCAAACAGTTATAGCCCTGACTTAATTCTACCTTTTTTTGGTACTGGAACAATTAGAGAAGAAAAACAATAAGGACTATGAAGGTCATGAGAAGAAAATTTCCAATCATATGTGCCTGTTCTAAAAGAAGGGATCATTGTTCCTCCAGTTATTCTCTCAAGAAGACATCAACTTAATTAAACTCCAGTGGGCCAATTTAATTAGAAATTGTCAGTCAGATCATCACAAGGGAAGCAGATATCCATGAAGCATACCTTCTGCCTTCTCTGTGATTGCTGAGAAATCCCTGACCTCCTGCATCCCTTAGATAAATGGATGATAGTTACTGTGAACAGAGCAGATCATGCAGTCTTCTGTTGTTGGGAAGATGAGTGGATACCCCGGTGGTCCACCTAGCTAAATCAATGACATGTTGAAGGAGAATATAAACAAAGTACATAGTCAGAATCCAGACTGGGAGGAATCAGAGATCTTCTTGATAACATCACTAGAACTAAGAAAGGCACAAACTAAGCTAATGTGTATATTTATAATTCATAGTTTTCTGAACAATTGCCTAGGCAGCCTCTACATCAGTGTTTCCCAAAGTGGGCTCCACCACCCCCTGGTGGGTGCTGCAGCGATCCAGGAAAGCGGTGATGGCCACACTATTTTTGTATTACATTCTATTCTGAGTTCAATAAATAGTTTCATAATTTCCAGGGGGTGCTAAGTAATATTTTTTCTGGAAAGGGGGCGGTAGGCCAAAAAGATTTGGGAACCACTGCTCTACATTATGTAGTTATTCGGTAAAATTACCATTTTATGAGAAATCTATTGAATTCTTCGACATGCAAATATGAAATTGTCCCTCCACGTGGCTATAAGTGGATGGTGACCAACCATCAAATTCCTCAGAGTTATATGAACTTATCAAATATTAAGTCCTGGTTTAATGTACGTTATATATAGCTATAAAATAGATTGCAAAAATATTTATTTTACTTGTGTACTTAACAACAGAGCCTTGAAATTCACTAACATTAATGAATAACAATTTTTTAAAGTCGCTTTTAAGACACTTCAATAGAATGTATTGGGAAAAATCTGATTTTTACATTTAATATAGCATACATAGAGGCACATAAGAACACACAAAGGTACATAATGAGGAACTATTGATTGGTTTCTATATAGCTGTAGGTTGGTTTCTTCACATATGGTAGAAAAATCTAAGTTAAGTCAATAATATATTTTGATGGGTCTTGTCATCCTCTGTCATTTGAATATACAGCAAAGTGATTTTCCTTATAATTTGTAAAGGATCAATTTCAATTTTTTTCAAAACTTTTAAGAAATGATACATTTATTTAAGTTTACTTTAAAGACCAATGGTTTATGGCTAATGAGTGTATGGTTTATTAATCAAATGTATTTCACTGAAAGAAGCCAACTACAATTCACTTACAATTGAAATTTTACTCTATTTTAACGTTATTTTAATGAGCTACAGATTTGAATGTGGGCTTTGTTCATCTGTTGCTTCCGCTCAATTGCAGTTTCACCCCAAGAAGACACAAGACAGATTGATCAGGCTTCCAGTAATTGTGAGACTTAAATGAAGTGAACGGGGCCTTATGTTTCTAAACCAAATGAGAGGATTAAGGCAAAAAGAAGGGGGGAAAAAAGCAATGCCCTGTCCCCCCCCCCCATGCCCTCTAAGTTATCTATCTCCTACATTTAAATTTGATAAAGTTATTTGTTAGGCAGCCCTAGGTTTTCATGTAAGACTATCAAGTGGAGAAAATAGAGTTTGTAAAGATCTCAGATCAGCAATAATGAATAAAGGGGAAAGTTCCCATTTTATAACACTTGATATAGGATAATTTAGTTGCAAAAAATATGCTTCAATAATATGTGGTTTTAGAAATCAATAATTAATGCTCAATAATAAATATACAACTTTATATATTTGAAAATGAGGATATTTATTATGATACTGCTTCTTAAGGCAATTATAAAAATTTACATATATAACTGAAGAACTATTTTTAATAATTTACATTGGTATAGTACTTTAAGGTTCACAAATTGCTATCCTAACATTTTAAAGATGTAGATATTAAAGAGTTTTTAAAAATGTATTAGAAATATTCAAGACTATACTTTGGATGATTTGGTATAGCTTTCCAAGGTTCTCAGAGCTTCAATAACAGATTGGATTCACATCTCTGAAAAAAGATTTTGGATTATTCTGATTTTCAAAATGGATGTATTGCTTACAAAGACTTTAGCTTATAGCATATAATTTTCTATACCAGCTATACTGGTCGCATGAAAATGAGATTTCATATACCAAGGATTTAGACTCATGGAATATTAGAGCTAGAGGGGACCTTAGAGATCATGTAGTCCAACTGATGCCACCTTTTTCAGAAGAAGAAATTGAGGGCAAGAGAGCTGATTTGCCTAACTTTACAGAGTAAGTGAGTGACAGAGTGGGAACTAGAAATTTTGTGATTCTCAGTCCTAGTCTCTTACTTTCCAACTAAACCAACAGTTAATAATATGGACAGTCATATATAATGTTGGCTAAGCTTCTCCTAATGTGTTTTTGTTAAAAGGTGTTATGAGTCATTATGAGAAAAATTGTGTGTCTTCAGTTTTTTATACACAAAAACAATCAATTCATATAGTGAATCTATTTTAAAATGAAGCACAAGTTAATCATTTATTCCTGAGTAGTTAACATGCTTTTTATTAAAGTATTTACTATAATTTGATAAATGACAAATTTGGCCTGTTTGTCAGTGAATTGAAATAATGCTCTTTTGTCTACATTCATATATTTTTAAGATTCCTAAAGAAAGAAAAGTTCACATTACATTCTAGAAGGAGGAAATTTATTAACTGGTGTTATTTTTTTACCTAGGATTCTCTCATACTTAAAAGCTTTCATGAACAAAATTCATTCTTAAATATTTTAGATTTTATTTCCTATTAAAATTTTGTATGAGAGGAATATTTATGAGATATTATTAAATTATTGAATTCAATGCATAACTGGAATCTTTTAAAATACTTCTGATGTTTCCCAGCCAATATAATTTTTTAAAAAGAACCCTAAAACAACTTCATTGGGAGAGAATGACAAGGACAAAGATTGCACAGAAGTAACTGGCATAGATGGGTTAGAATTCATAGGCATATCAATGAGATCACAGATCCATTTGAGTATTTTGAATATTATTAAAATATTTGAAATGCAGAGATACATTTACAAAGACATATAACGAAGTCTTCATACATATGTGTAATATGTATGTAGAAAGTTATGTGGTGGAGAAAATTTTTTTACCAGTAATATATTTAAAATATGAACAAAATATACTGTGAATCCTAAAAAAAATTATAGGAAGCCAAAAGTACATGATGAAAAATGACAATATTTATGTTACATTCTTACAATTGCAGGTGGGTTGGGGTAGAGCTATAAAGTGAGGATATTTTTGTTGAGTTTCACTCGGTAAAATTTTTCTTTTGAAATTTAGTGTGTCTAAGTAACCAAGATTATGGTTCATTTCATTTAACGTCCATTCCTATAAAATCATAGTGTTGGGAATATTATTTGCTGAAGCTAATCTCTGTTAGATTTTTCATTTATAGGTCTGCTGGCATTTCACATAATGCAGGTTCTGGTGTTCCCCCTCTCACCCCCTCCTCTATCCCCAATTGCTCCTGTTTTTCATTCTGCTGGGCTGTTGTTCTTTCATTAACATTGCCCTGGTAAATAAGTTCAAGGTGAAACTCTCAGGCCCTGTAAATTGTGTCAGTTTTCATATCAACACTTTATAGAAGCATTCTTGACATCTGCAGCTCATGAAGATTTCCATTCTATTATGCAAATGGCTATACCTGCCTTTAAAATAAAAAAAAAATCTCATATAACAGGCACATTTAAAAACACCTTCCACATTGAATACTTCACTGCAAATATATGTAAAATGGGCGTGATTGGCCTTGGATTAAAGGGCATTGAGCCAGACAAAAGAGACCACATTGCAACTTTAAGTACAAAGGCCAAAGAAGGATTATTAAGAGGTTCACAGATACTGTGTTCCAATCAAACTCCATCAGGGCTGAATTCCTTTTCTCTTTCTACAGTCCCCGAAAAGACATGGGAAGGAACCAAACGTTAAAGTTAAATAAAAAGCCCTTAAGCCAAGAGCACATGAATGTATAGCTGGGTAATGGACCTTTCATCTCTGAAATAAAAACAGTTCAATTCAATTGGAGCTGAAGTTCTCCCTTTGAAAAAGTTTATTTTAATGAGTTTCCATTTTATGCGTGGGCTGTTCTTTAATCGATGCTGCTCCATTGAAGTTTTACCCAATGAAGACACAAGACAGATTGTCCGAGCTTGCGGCTATTGTGCAGAGTTGATGGAGTGTATGGGCCCTTATGGTTGATAACAGAAGTAGATGGTCCAAGCCAATAAATAAAACTTTAAACTCCGACTGTCGGCTCTGTTGCCCTGAAAAGCTTTCTATTAGCATGAATCTTTGGTTTTTGAAGGACTTGTGAACCCAAAGGCAGCTTCTTAGCTCTGTCACACAAACTAAGTCAGTCAGACAAGCAGCAATCTGTCCTAACTGATAAACCCAGATTGGTCTTTAAGATTCTAGACTTCTCTTCAGGAATCAACATTGTTAATATCTTGACAGACCATTAACTTTATAATATGGGAATCTGCTCCACTGTTGATTTATCATGAAAATGTGATGTTGGTAGATGTTAGATATTACCCTGCTTGGCAATGTCTTTTTGATTTAAATTTCAGAATGCAGAGTTTCACAGATTTAAATTTATTTGTATTTGGGGGAAAGGGCAGGGAAACGGAAAAGATATTTCTTTAAAAAAAAATACCACTCAAGAATCATAAATGCAAGTTGCCCAGCCAGACAATAGTCCATATGAACAACCAGGAGTTTTACTGTGTTAAATCCCATTTAACTTAATTTTCCAGTGATTGATAAGGTCAATTTTATACCAATAACCATGCTAAAACCAATTCTAATCACTTGTCACTTATGGCAAAAAAAAAATTCAAAATTTGCTACACTGTAAGATCTCAGACTTACACAAAATTTACATAGTACTTCAGAAGCTGCTTCACCCTAAACTAATGGGAGTACCAGTGTTACTATTGAATATTCAATGGTACCCAAATGACTAGAAAGAGTAATACATCTCCCGAATTACCTCCCTAATACTGACGTGACTTGGACTCTATGAATAATCTATTTCAACTATTTAATTTCAGATCTATGTATTTTAGTTCATAGAATCTATTTCCTAGGCTTTAAAACCAGAAGATGCCTTCAAAAATTTTCAGCCCAACACCTCATGTTTTACAAGTGAGGAAATTAAGATTCACAGAAGTGACTTGCTATAGGAGGATCCCACAGATAGCAATTGAGAAGAGCTGAAATTAGAACTCAGGCCATCTCTTGAAAATCCAAGTGCTTTATACTATTTTCCTTTGTGTCCTTATAATGTTGAGAGTCTAGCATTTTTCTAAATGTCTTACATGTTAGTTCAGGGCTGAAAGAAGAAGATTATAAAGAAAGAAAGAGAGAGAGAGAGAGAAAGAAAGAGAGAGAGAGAGAGAGAAAGAGAAAAA
>NC_058130.1:503779711-503806191 GCF_016433145.1 Gracilinanus agilis
AGAAAGAAAGAAAGAAAGAAAGAAAGAAAAAGAGAGAGAAGGAAGGAAGGAAAAAGAAAGAGAAAGGAAGGAAGAAAGAGAAAGAGAAAGGAAGGAAGAAAGAGAAAGAAAGAGAGAGAAAAAAGAGGAATGAATTTTGGGAGGGAGTTAACAGTACCTACTTTGTATCTCTAAGTTGCAAGAAGATTGGATACTTAAAATCTGAGAATAGGTCATATGTTATTTTTTAATAACTCATAATATTCCCATATTCTCCAGGTTGACAGGGAGAGTATAGTTTTCAAAATGTCCAAGATTCTCCCTAGAATCAGATGTTATTTCATCCTCTCCCATCACACATAATGGAAACTTGGTTCATAAGATTCTAACTTTTCTTCTAAGTATTTATTTAGAACAAACTCATTATTTACATGGGAGCTCCAATAAGATTAGTCGTGATTATGCTTGTAGGTTAGGAACATAGGTTCAACGTAGACTACCAATGACCCACTATTATTGTTATCCATTGTTTGTTCAATGGTCTACTTAAAATGATTTTGTGATTTCTTCCCAGGTTTTTATTAATCCTATAAAAAAGCCAATACGGAATTGTAGCAAGTTACTAAAGGAGATAATTCATTCTTTATGTATGCATTAGGAATTAGTGTAGAAGCATCCATTAAGCAAATGGTTTGAAGCCTACATTTCTAATCTTCCTAACAACTAAGTTTATTAAAGGTAGAACACAAACCCTTCCCCCTAATCTATTCTTTAATTTTGGTCTGTTTTTTGACTATAATATTGTCAATACCCTATTAAATTTCCTTTCTGTAGAACTTTTTCTACATATTTTTCTTTCTTTCAGAGATGAGCATTAGAATTGACACATAAGACTGTAGTGGCTCCAAATATGTCAATTCACATTTACAGGCTTTCTAAAATATCATATATATATATATAAATATATATTGGGAACTTTTGAAATGTGGACTATTAAACTGATAGAGCTCAGTGGCTCTCAGAAATAGAAATGATCTAGCAAATAAATATAAGTTCATACAGATTTCACAACATACTACTGATTTGCTTTATCCAAATTCTTATAACAAGAAGTTTATGTGGGAAGTATCACAGTTTTATTTAGTCTTTTTAAAACTTTTTTATCACAATCAAAAATATAAATGATAAGATATAAATAAATATCAGATACAGCATCAGTCTAGGAAATCATGCTTTCCATTGGAAAACAGGAGAGAGCTTAATAGAAAGATTATAGGATTTGGACTCAAGAGAACTGAGTTTGAGTGCTGATTCTGGCACTTAATAGTGAGTCCTGCGTGGCTTCCTTTCATTCCAAGTAGAATATCTGCATGGCTACTTTTCCTGATCTTCAGTGGACATAGTTACTTATAAATTTTGTTAAACAAATGAATTATGGTTTTTTTTCCACCTTTAGAATGTGAGCTTCTTGAAGAACATATACAGAGTTTTTACCTTTCATTGTATAGCCAGTCCTTACCACAGTGCCTGACCCATACCAAGTGCTTATAAATTATTATTGAATGGCAGATTTTATAGAGAGAGCAAGAAACGAGATAGGAAATGATTCAAGTATTTAAAATAGTGGAAGAAAGGGGGAGGAGAAGGAGTATGGAGATCCTGGGATGACAGATTTATATTTGGAAGGGAACTTACAGATCATTTAGCCCAACCTTTTCATTTTTCAGAAGAGCAAAAAATAAAATTAGGCCACTTACCCAAACTCACTGATACTAAGTGGAAAAGCAAAGATGTGAAGCTAGACTTGACTTCAAATTTCCCATTCAGTCCACTGTTCTGCTGTGTTTATACTAGCTGACAGAAAGAGTAGAATTCCTTTTGAGGCTTCGGACATTACTTTTAAAAAGTTCTAAGTGATATTGATTACAAGATATACTTTGACCTGTTTAACTTTTCTAAAGGTAATTTCTAGTTTAAGAATTAGAGGGCAGCTGGGTAGCTCAGTGGATTGAGAGCCAGGCCTAGAGACAGGAGGTCCTAGGTTCAAATCCGGCCTCAGACACTTCCCAGCTGTGTGACCCTGGACAAGTCACTTGACCCCCATTGCCTACCCTTACCACTATTCCACCTATGAGTCAATGCACAGAAGTTAAGGTTTTAAAATTAAAAAAAAAAAAAAGAATTAGAGATGTGGGGGCAGATAGGTCCTAGATTTATGTCTGTCCTCAGACTGCCTAGCTGTGTGACCTTGGGCAAGTCACTTAACCCCCATTTGCTCAGTCCTTGTTCTTTTGTCTCAGAGTTTTTACTAGGAAAGTAAAATTTAAAAAAAAAATAAACATTTAATGATGTACCATCTTCCTATATAATCTTACCAATCAACAAAATTTCTCACATTTAAAAAAAAAAAACAATTGTGAAAGTGAATTTTCTATCTTTATGTTTTCTCCCTTGAGATATAAATTGGAATAAGTGAATTTCACATGTTCGGGATATGATGCAGAGAAATAATAACTCTGATGCCTTCCTTAACTATACTTTCAACACTATTAACAAACACAAACCACTTTAAGGAAGTATTGTTGTTTCTGTCATCCTTTGTACATTCCTGTCTCCTTTGCATACTTAGCTCAATTCAATTAAATTCAATAGAAACCTAAACTGTCCATAACTCTGTTCTAAGCACTGGGGGAGATATTCAAAAGGAGATATAACATCTGCCTTGTGCATAGTGTTTATACATTCCAAACCTTGTGTTTGACTTCTGAGTGGAAAAGTTGCAATATGTATTTGGAGTTGCTCCATATCCTGCTGCCCCGAGAGTACCAGAAACCCCTTTTTTTTCCCCCCAGTTTTCCAGTTCACCAATTTGTAGTTTACCTTCAAGATCTGTTTCCTCCCCTCCAGAGAGAATAGTCACTATATTCCATTACTGCCCCAGCCCCAACTGGCTCCATTTTCTTTTCCCTTTCTTCTTGTGTAAACCACAGACATTGACTTATGAGATTAGGAAAAAAAGACTTTTAGAAAATATCAACTAAAATATGTGGCAACAGAGAAATAGAAAGAGATCTGTAGCTTGTTTCTGCACATACAGCACACAGAAGAGATTCTATTTGAGATGTGTGTGGAATTTGTTGAGATTATTCCTTTCTCATTCGATCTTGTAGAATTTTGCCCTCATGCATTTACTATTTTTCTAATGGATGTATGTGTCTTCTCACCATCTGCAAGATTGTAAGCTCCTTGAGTGAAGGGACCATGTCTTGTTGATTTTTTTTTTTTTGGCATTTCTCTAGGATCCATCACAATGCCCTGCACATCCTTGTTGCTTCATAAATATCTGTTGAATAAATGGATAAGTGAATGAATGAAGAGTCAGTGACTCAGCAGAAGAAAGCAGAAAACAGACTGGGGAATGAGTTTAGCAGGCACATTGGGCTCAGAGGCAGGAAGACCTAAGTTTGTACCCGGTATCAGACTCCCGCTGGCTGAGTGACCTCAGGTCCTCCCCAGCTTCGGTTGTTTAGAAACAAAATGATATAGGGAATGGAGTTCCAGTCTTGGAATCAGACGGACCTAGATGTCAAACCCTGCCTCAAGCACTTATTAACTGTAGGACTCTGGGCAACTCCTCTAAGCTCTGTGAGCCTCGGTTTTCTCATCTTTAAAATGGAGGATTTAAATTGAACATCCTTTACCTCCAAATCTTTGGTCCCATTATCATTATAGAGGGATGACAACTTCTGAGGCATAACATTTTTGCTTACTCTGTATAGTTTTATTTTCTAATTTCCCAGATATAATTTTACTGACAGATCTGAACAAATAAAGTAAGTTGAAAACACTATTGTCTCAAAAATTGTGTTCATATTTACATGCATAAGGGAAGGCTGAAGCACCTTTTTCTAAATAGCTAATAAACAGGGAAAGGTGGATTCTTCTGGGCTTAGATTTCTCAAGGCCTCTGCATTCCTATAATCAACCATGAAAGGAGAGTGGTTCCCCCTCCCACCCTCTTGTTCACATAAATCCATTCCAGAGCAATAAAGGAGAGGAGGGAGGATAGGAGGGAATACAAAAATCTAATCATAGCCATTCCCCTCTAGCTGGAACTGCCCTTTACCATTCTGGGAGGCCCCGGTTCTACCTTACTGTTAAGAGTCTTTATTCCCTCCTTTCTTTGTTAAAACTTATTTTTTTTAATTATCAAGTATTTCTTTTCCTCCCTCTTACTCTCCTCATGGGTGATGGTGGTATGTGTATATTATTTTAATAAATGTTTCATAGTAAAGCAAAATCCTCTTTTCCCCTCAGCTTCTTTCCCTTAACTTCTCACCTCCTTATTCTCCTAGTCTCACTTTCCATTTTTTAGAGCTTCTGACCCCCAGCCTGAGAAATTACCAATGGGAAAATAAGCGGGGGGGGGGGAGTGGGAAAGGGGGGCCTCCCCTTCCCACTACCCGAAAAAAGTGGAAAAGAAGAAAACTTCTTAAGTCTCAACAAAACAGAAAGGAGATGTGTTCCTGGCTTCCCAAGTGGAACCCTGGGTGCATTTTCAACTAAAAACACTTTTATATGTGATATTTCAGATCTGTACTCAATAATCAAACACCCAAAAGGAACTATGATTTCCACCATTCAGGGTTTTTTCTACAACAATACATACCATATGTGTCTTCTGTTATGGCATGTGAAATATGGAAATACGCCTTGCATGAAAGCCAATATTGGATCGTTTCCTGCCTTGGGGAAAGAGGGGGCTGGGAGGAGGGGAGAGGGAGATCATCTGAATCATTAAATGTCAGAAAGCAATTGTTAAAAATTATTTCTACAGGTAATTTCTTAAAAGTTTAAAAAATAATATCTATCACCACCTTTCTCATTTTCTCTTGACATTGTGGAGTGGCCTCAGAGAAGCATGCTGGCTGTCCATCCACTGGTCATCCTGCCCTTTTGCTTTTCCCCTTCCTGTCATAAAGTGCTTTGGTGACACCTTTTCCTCCTGATTTTCTTTATCATTCCTCACTGATTTTATATTTCAGCCTTTCTATACACATTCTACTCATTTGAAGTTCTTTCCAAATTTTGCTGCTATGAAGTAGCATCAGTAAAATGTATATTAGGAAAAGCTGGGCCTTTGCATAAGGAGGAAACTTGGGGATCCATGAAGAACTTTGTAGTTTCTCAAAGGAATCAAGTTCTCTCTCTTTCCCCTCTTCATCTCCAGGCCCAGCTATTGTTCATGGATATTATCCATCCCAGATATTATATTGTTAGACAAGCTTTGCAGGGTGTTCCTTTAGGAGCATGTTGGAATGTGGGCAATAAACATTCTTCTTCCACTTAATCTTTCCTGTTTGGATGGACAGAACAAGCTCCTGTGTGTAATTACAGATCTCTCCCAGGTATCTCTGCCACTTGGAGTTTGGTACCATTAACATAATGTCATTTGTGTATAGAATCATTAGGATCCATCAAGATGATAATAAAGAAGGCTGCTTTATCTTTTGGATTATGGTCTAAATAGACTTTTATGGGCTAGCTTAAGAACCTAACAACCCTGAGACCCCAAATGTGGAAAAGACAAGAGAGGGAAAGGGAGTTGCTGAGTAATGAGCAGAACAATTATTTTGACTATTCTGGTGTTTGGTCCCAGCTTTGTCCCTTCTCTACTGTATGGCCTTGAGCAAGTGACAGCTTCTCTAGATTCAATTTCCTCATTCATATAACAAATTTCCTTTTCTATAAAGGGCCTCTAACTTCCCTTCCAAGCCCTCAATCCTAAAACTTTATATAATAGTTTTTCCTGATTCAGAAAGAGGTAAGCTGTGAACTATCTGTATCCAAGCTTTTCTCCACTGGCAATAAATTGTATTAATTGTCATTAGAAGGATCTCATTTTCCCATTTTCACGGTTACTCTGGAGGGTCTTAATCGGTCATAGACATACATTTATTTAGAGCCTGCTGTGTGCTAAGCTCTGTGCTGGACTTTGTTCTTCAGCCTTTTCAGTTGTGTCTGATCCTTCCTGACATCATCTGGGATTTTTTTTTGGCAGAGATACTAAAGTGGTTTGCCATTTTCTTCTCCAGCTCATTTTACATATTAGAAAACTGAGGTAAACAAGGTTCAAGATTTACCCATAATCATACAGCTAGTAAGTTTCCGAGGTCAGATTTGAATTTAGGAAGATGAATCTTCCTGACTTCAGGTCCAGCACTCTAGCCACTGTATGACCTAGCTGCTCCCAATTATGCTAGGGACTAGATATATAAATAAGAAGAATAAAATATTCCCTACTCTTTTTTTTAAACCCTTTCCTTCCATCTTGGAATCATTATTAAGTATTGATACCAAGTCAGAAGAGCAGTAAGGGTAGGCATTTAGGGTCAAGTGAGTTGCAGGGTCCTAGGAAGTGTCTGAGGCCAAATTAGAGCCCAGAATCTCTTGTCTGTAGGCCTAGATCTCAATCTATTGAACCACCTAGCTAACCCAAGACAAAGTGGCTGTCCTGAACAGCGTTCAAACCTGTGTGGAGAAATTTCCATTAGGGAAATTTCAAGTCCAGTGCTTTAACTACTTGGCCATTGTGACTCCCTTCCCTACTCTTAAAAGGCATATATATATATATATATATTTTTTTTTTTTTTTAAATTTCAAACCCTTAACGTCTGTGTATTGACTTATAGGTGGAAGATTGGTAAGGGTAGGCAATGGGGGTCAAGTGACTTGCCCAGGGTCACACAGCTGGGAAGTGTCTGAGGCCGGATTTGAACCTAGGACCTCCTGTCTCTAGGCCTGGCTCTCAATCCACTGAGCTACCCAGCTGCCCCCAAAAGGCTTATATTTTATTACATTCATCTAATCCAATTTGTTTAGCTTTTGGTCCCTCAGGAACTGACAACCTAAATTATTGACGAAGTCCTCTATATTTCAGTGATTGTCTTAAGATTTTCCCTGTTATCAAGTTTTCCTGGTGTACTATGAAAGAATGAAACTTTGAATTTGGAGTCAAAGCAATCCTTTTTCTGACATTTTTCAGTAAATATTTTTTAATAACCTAATATGTGCTAGGCACTGTGCTAAATTCTGGGGATACAAAGAAAGCTAAAAACAGTTCCAGCTCTTAGGAAGTTCACAATCTAATGGGGCAGGCAACATGTAAATGAATATATATGACTCCATACAGAATATATAGAAAATAATCAACAAATAAAAGACCATAGAATTAAGAAGGATTGGGAAAGGATTCCTGCAGAAGACAGGACTTCAGCTGGAACTTAAAGGAAGCCTGGGAATCTGGGAGGTAGATATGCAGGAGGGACAGCATTTGAAAATGTTCAGATCCAAAAGATGAAGCATCATGTTCATGGAACATCAAAGAATCAAGTGTCATTAGATTGCAGAGGAAGGGGAGAGAAAATTATGAAGGGCTTTGAATGCCAAGCAGATGACTTTGAATTTGATTCTGGAGGTGACAGAGAATCACTGTAGTTCAGCTGGGGAGAGATATCATCAAACCTGAGCTTTAGGACAATCAGATCTCTTTGACAGCTGAATGGAGGATGGACTGGAGAGGGTAGAAATATGGTGGGCAAACTAACAAGCAGACTATTGCAGTAGTCTAGAAATGAAGTGCTACAGGTTTGCACCAGGGTAGTGGAAGTTTCAGAGGACAGAAAAGGGTATTTTCGAGAGATGTTACAAAGCTAGAATTAACAGGCCTGATAATAGATTGGTTGTGGTGGGTGAAAGGGAATAAGAGGTAGGGCATGGCATGGAGCCTGTGAATATGGCGATGTCTGACAGTAGAAAAGAAATTTGGAAGGGGGAGCATTTAAAAGAAAGATAGTGAGTTCAGTTTTGGGCATGTTGAGTTTAAGATGTCTTAAAATTAAGGTCACTTTTTCCCACCCCTTGATTTTTGTCATCCGTAAATAGAATTATTAGGATCCATAAAATGTTAGTAAAGAAGGCTACTTCGTCTTTGAGGTTCTGGGTTAAATAGACTTTTATGGGCTAACCTAAAAACCTAACAACTCTGAGATGCTATGAAAAAAGTAAGAGAGGGCAATGCTGGTGGCAATGGCAAGGGAAAGTTCAGTTCAATGTAAGTTGTTTACTTTGAAATATCCAGGAGGCAATTGGAGATAAACCTGGATAAGTAGAGGTTAGACCATGAAGTGCCTAGGTGGCACAGTGGATAGATTGCCAAACTTGAAGTCATGAAGACTCATCTTCCTGCGTTCAAGTCTGGTCTCAGACATTTGGTAGCTAAGTGACTCGGGGCAAGTAACTCAATTTTTGTTGCCTCAGTTTCCTCATCTGTAAAATGAGCTTGAGAAGTAAATGTCAAAACATTCCAGTATCTTTGCCAAGAAAATCCCAAATGGCAAACTGTCAAACACAACCACTGAACAACAAGAGCAAGATGAGTATATTTAAGAATCATTAGTTTAGAGATGATAATTTAATCCATCAGCACTGACTTGCTCAGTAAATCTGGAATCAAAGGGTTTGAATTCTGGCTTTGATATATATGTAATCTAGGTAATCTTGGGCAAGTTACTTTTTCTTTCTGGGGCTTAGTTTCCTAATCTGTAAAATGAGATTCCTTCTAGTTCTAAATCTATGATCTTAGGGTCTAGGAAATTAATGAGTCTCTCAGTACATCAGTAAATTAAGCATTTTGAAGGTTACATTAACTCCTTTAGGCCCCCAAGAATCATTTAGTGATTTACTAAACCATCTAAAGATTTACTAAACTATTTTAATGAAACCATGATTTACTAAATAGAGTTTGTTGTGGTTTTGTGTGGGTTCTAAAAGTGCTATGCTTATTCCCAGAACTGTGGGAAAATGTGGTGTTAGGGGTTTGGGCTTCCAAACTTGAAGCAAATATTTTAATTCTTTTTTATGATTTTCTTAAAAAGAATTTTTCTTTTTTCCAACAGTATGGTAAGCATTTGCTATAATTATTAAATGGTGGTTTACCATAATGATTTAAAAAAAAAATCTCATTCGTGTATTATAAAGGTAAGATTTGAACATTTCTATCCCAGCTGTAGAGTAATGAAGATATCTGTTTTCATATGTTCCTTGCTACACAGTACCAGAAATTTGATGCCATGCTGTCCAGATTTGTACATTTCTCTGGAATGGCCTTCAGTTTTCTGATCTGTTCTGACAAGTCACTGACGGCTTTTGAGGTGAAGTACGTACATGGCAAAGGGCAAACAGAGACTGCATATGTCAGCTGGAACCTTCCCTTGTTGACTAGACAGGGTGAAATTGCTGACATGCCTCTGTATTTGTATGCCTCCAGTTTTCTGCTAAGTGTTTGTGACTTAAAGGAAAGAACAGACAAGTATCCATACAGAACATATACACACATTGTTTCTTATTTAGTCACTGGCTAAGTTTGTTGGCAGGTGATACTTACCAGCTTAATCCTTCTTATGGACTAATTACCATGCCTAGAATGTACTGTATTTGGGAGATTTGTACTAACAAAACTTAAATTTGGTTTATATGTATAGTGTTATTTTATTATTTGATTGTTTTCATCTTCATTTAACTCCAAGAAACTAGTAAATTCTTAACATCTTTCTGCTCATTTTCTTTTTCTCTTTCCTTCTCTCTCCCTCTATCTCTTTTTCTCTGTCTTTGTCTTCCCCCTCTCTCTCCCTCTCTTTCTTTGTCTTCTCCTCTGCTGTTGCTCTTTCTCCTCCCTTCTCTCCATTTCTCTTCTTTCATTCCTCCCACCCAAACACACAGAGAGACAATTTACGCAAAATAATTTTCATCTTTGGATTGCTGTTTTTTTTTTATTGAATCTTGAATTACTTTGGTGTGAGGTTGCTAGTTTTTACAAGTTGCTATGCCCAGCTATGCCCTAATGAGGAATCAGAAGGGAGATGAGAGATTATTATTTTCCCCATATGTTTAAACAAGTAAACTGACCACAAATCTGGATTCTAGTAAAACATTGCCCTAGAGTGTATAAAGAGTGATTCAACACTCTGAAAAAAAAAGCATTTGGAAAAGGAAAGGATGAATGCTCATTGTTCATTGGCTCTGAAAGGTGACTGTTGTTTCAGTTTTGCCTGTGAGCCAGGAGTCAAGGAAATGCCAAAAGATTAACATAATCAGAAGAAAAGAAGCTGAGTCTGAGAGGGGACCTTAGAGAAGAGGGGCAACATGGGAACAGTGAGGTCAGGAAAAAGATCATGGCAGCTTACCTCATCTTCTTGGTGCCATGTGACTTCCCAAAAGGTACTAGTTTACAGAAATAGGTTAGAGAACCAACTTCATTCATCAGGATATGGATAGCCATTGCAATCTAAAAAACCATATTTACTTAGAATAAATTTTTAGAGCTTGGAAGGATTTGGGAGATTATCCAAATAATTTTATATTATAAATATATATATATATAAATTATATTATGTNGGAAAGGATGAATGCTCATTGTTCATTGGCTCTGAAAGGTGACTGTTGTTTCAGTTTTGCCTGTGAGCCAGGAGTCAAGGAAATGCCAAAAGATTAACATAATCAGAAGAAAAGAAGCTGAGTCTGAGAGGGGACCTTAGAGAAGAGGGGCAACATGGGAACAGTGAGGTCAGGAAAAAGATCATGGCAGCTTACCTCATCTTCTTGGTGCCATGTGACTTCCCAAAAGGTACTAGTTTACAGAAATAGGTTAGAGAACCAACTTCATTCATCAGGATATGGATAGCCATTGCAATCTAAAAAACCATATTTACTTAGAATAAATTTTTAGAGCTTGGAAGGATTTGGGAGATTATCCAAATAATTTTATATTATAAATATATATATATATATAAATTATATTATGTAATATAAATTATACAATATATAAATATAAACATTGTCTAAAAATCTCATTTTATAAATGAGAAAATCAGGCCAGAGATACAAAATTACATTCTCAAGGTTTCGAAGAAACCCTGGTTTCTTTACTCCTAATTCATTATTCCTTTCTCTGCTCCATCAGCTAATCAAAAGTGAGAATGTCCAAGATCATATTCTAGGACTAGGTAGAACAACCTTTAAAGTCAGATGGGAGAAGATTTTTTTTTGAGAGAGGCATATGGTAAATGTTTTTCCTGACGTCCTGTATACCCAAATCCCAAAAGATAGATCGATAGGATCTTAGATCTTAGACCAAAAGGAATTTCAGAAGCCATTGAATCCATCCCTTTCATTTTACAGATGAGAAAACTGAGGCCCAAGGAAGTTTAATGACTTGTGATTCAGTTATGATTCCATTTTTCAAATTTGCTTTTTATTCCCCACTAAAACTGAAATCTCCAACCTTTCTTTATAAGTCTTTGAGCATAAATCATTTGAGCAACATGTCCAGGATAGGTCAGAGTAACTTGACTCCCCCTTCCTTGGCTTAAAGGATGCCGGCTAAATGTCAGATTACTACTGAGCTCATGGAAGCTAAGAGTTGAGAGCCAGAGATGTTCATTCAGATAGGAAATTGGCATGGAGGAAGGTAGTCCCTGAATGTGAGACACTGAAGAGAAAAAGCTCAGGGCCATTTTGAGGAAGGTTACTGCTGCTGTTATTAACTGAAGGCCAAGCATTGTTTCTGGCTAGGATCAGAATAACAATGTATGTATTATAACTAGCTGTGTTGGGTCTGCAAGGTGGCCCAGTGGATAGAGAACCCCATGTGGAGTTGGGAGGATCCAAGTTCAAATTTGACCTCAGACACTTCCTAGCTGTGTGACCCTGGACAAGTTGCTTAATCCTGTTTGCCTACCTATTGCCTTTCTGTCTGAGAGTTGTGAAGATAAGGAAGAGTTTTGAGAGAGAGAGAGAGAGAGAGAAAGACAGAGAGAGAGAGAGAGAAAGAGAGAGAGAGAGAGAAAGAGAGAGAGAGAGAGAGGAGAAAGAGAGAGAGAAGAAAAGAAAAAAGAAATAGCTATGTTTTATGATGCTCTGGAGTCAGGACCTCAGAAGCTATCATACAGCCCCCACCACAGACTTCAGTATTACAAAGTCAGTGTCTCTTTCTGGAAATGGGGCTGTGACCACCATACTCAGAGCTATAATTGGAGAAACCTGTCATCGAAAATATTTGTGGACAGCTCAGTGGCAAAGTGGATGGAGTCCTGGGCCTGAAGTTAGGAAAAACTCATCTTCCTGAGCTCATCATCAAACTCAAACTTACTAGCTCTGTAACCCTGGGCAAGTCACTCCCTCTGGTTCCCTCGGTTTTCTTTATCCACAAAATGAGCTAGAGAAGAAAATGGCAAATTACTCCAGATCTTTGCCAAGAAAACCCCAGACAGGATCATGAAGAGTTTGACTAGACTGAACAACAACAAATTCCAGAAAAAAAAATCTACCAGTTTTATCAAAACAAATCCATTGGCTATGTGGCTAGAATTTGAGCTTCAGCCTAGAGGCTGAATGATTTTGAGATGAAGAAAATAAGATATAGGGGAAAAAAGTCACTCACATTCAGGGGGTTTAAAATGACATACCCTCGGTCACAGAGCAAATAGTAGAACAGAAAACAAACCCAGACTTTTCACTGAGTCTAATTCTCTTTTCTTTCCAGTCTATCTTCCATGCAACTGCCAAAATAATCTTCCTAAAGAACACGTCTGAATATTTCACTCTTCTACTGATTCAGTGCCCTATTCCTTTTGTTAAATAAGTTAAGTATTTATTGAGGGAAAGGGAAAGTCTTAAGAAATGATTAAAAAAAGTAATTGATTGCACTCTCGAATCCATATTATTTCCTAAATTTAGTTGCAGTCACCCCCTAAATGAATAGTTTTGTGATAAATTAATAACCATACCAGTATTAAAAAGGAGAAAAATAGTCAAATCATATGTCATCCTCCTGTCATCATTTAGTATACTCCAGAGGCTGTTACCTCCAAGGGCAGATACGAAATCTTTGGTTTGACTTTTAAAGCCCTTCTTCACCTGACTCCTTCCTACCTTTCTAGTCTTTTGACACGTTACTCTTCCAAACATGTTCTGTGAGCCAGTGACATCGACCTTCTTGCTTTTCCTGAACAAGATGCTCCATCTTCTGTGACTCCAAGCATTTTCTCTGTCTCCTTGGCCTGATCCTCATCTTCATTTCCTGGGTTCCATAACTTCTTTCACATTTCAGCTTAAGTCCTGCCATCTGCAAGTAGTCTTTCTAGGTCCTCCTTAATCTTTCTGCCTTCCCACTGAGAGCATCTCTGATTTGTCTTGTGTAGTTTAGGATTGTAAATGATTGTTTCAATATTGTCTCCCCTATCAGATTGTAAGCTCCTTGAGAGTAGGTATTGATTTTTTGCCTTTTCCCCCCTAAACCCAGCATTTAGCATAGTGCCTAGCTTATAGTAGACCTTAATGAATGCTCATTGATTTGATTTGATTTAATATATATAAAGGTTACTATCTTAATGAGGTTTATTGACAGATAGTCACTATACTGATTTGAGTGTATTGTAAACCCAAATGAGTTCAAGAGGGCTGCAGATGAGCTACTACTTTGCCCAAATATGTATCTCAAGTTGAATCTTGTTCAGGTATCTGTCCTGTAGTCTTACAACAGCCACTGAGGAAAGGGTGTGTTCCCCAAATAGCTAGTGGCAGAATTTTATCACCACAAATACAGTGGTAACACTCCAAGTGGGATCCCACTGTCAAATATGGCTCACCAGATTTATTTCTTCCTTTTATACCCAAGAGGCTATGCCATAACTTGCCAAAGACGTTTCAGTTTTCCATCCTCAAGGGATTCAAGGACAATTATTAGCTAATTAAAATAATGAATTATTAGGATAATTAGGATAGTATCAGACTTCCCTCAGGAAGCAGAAATCTATAATATATAAGCCAAAAAATATAGCCTAAGGAACTAAGTGTCTATCAAAAAATAAAAATTTCTACATTTCTTTTAAGCAGTATGAATAATTCACTAAAAGAAAGAATAACATTTTCAATTGTAGAAGCCCTAAACAGCAAACATCCTTATATACCTTAAGGATAAACTAGGCATTATGAAATTCCTGGTAATAGTTACCACTAACAACTGCTCAAGGATTTCACTGGATCCCCATTACCCTTAAGGAGAAGGAATGAAGGAAACAAAAAAGGAAAGATAATTTATTAAGTTTCTTATTTTGTGTACAAGATATTCAGGGAAGACAAGAGCATCTGGTGTGAGGACTTGCCTAGCCCTTTACAGGACTGCTCATCCTCCTTTGGTGGCCACCTGCCACCTAGCTCTCACCTGTGTCTCCAAGAAGCTATAAAATGGACAATGGTCAAATCCCAGTAATCTCAGCAGATGGGCTAAACCAGGTGGAAGATAACCAATAGACCTCAAACCTGTAGGTGAGTTACGGGGATGTCTACCCCTTGTATGTGAAGCCTTCCCCCTCAGTGGAAGGGGCAGATGAGAACAAAATTTTTTCCAGTTGTCATAAAGACAAAGGAAAGATTTGAGTTCTTCAAACTTGTCAGACACAGAAGACACCAAGTTCATCTACTGCATCCAGAACCATCCTCACTCAACTTATGTCCTACCATTGGATTTTCATGACCCTGGCAGAGAGAGTGAGGAGGACAACTTTGTGCAACTGCACCTCACTTAAATCCAATTTAATTTATGTGCGAGTCAAAAGATTATCACCAGTGATGCCATTTTCGCCTTCTTCATTTATAAAGGATAACAATCATTCAATCCAAAATGCTGTGGATACAAATAGATAATTCTAGCTTTCAAAGAGTTTGCATTTTAATTGGGATAGAAAACATAACATAAATTTCTGCAGTAGGTCAGATGGAAAGGTTTCACGGTCTGTAGGGTTCAATGGCAAAGCAGATGGCAATGCATTTTCCTTAGTGTCATTTCTACTTATAAAATCATATTTATTTCTGATGGTAAGCCATTTGGCAATGCCAAGACTTTGGTTGTGAGAACTTACTTTTTTAGAGCCTGAGTAATGTTTCAGCTAAGGAGTTCATTCATTTCAGACTTGTTTTTATATTCCTCCCATCATTTCAGTCTGTGTTCTAGCCAAACCAGCTTATCACTTGATCCCTCAGCTTGGAATTTTACACCACCCCTATGTCTTTACATAAGCTGTCTTTACCTTTAATCTTTCCTCCTCACTTCTGTCTCTTAAAATCCTTAGCTTTCTTCTTCCCAGCTGAATTCACCCCAAATTCCACTTCCTACTTGAACTCTTTCCTGATTTCTCTAGTTGATAGTATTTTCTTCCTCACTGGATTATTTTGTATTTTCTTATTTATTTTTATCTGTGATATCTCCCAGTAAAATACAAACTCCTTGAAGGCAGGTTTTACTATTCTTTTTTATCTTTGCATCCCTAGTGCTTAACATAGTGAATTGAAAGTAGTAGACACTAAATAAATAAATATGTTTCTAATTGAACTGCAAATATATGTCAATAGTTTATGTCATAGATTCTAAGAACTTTAAAGATAAAGAGGATTTCAGAGTTCATCTATCAGAGCCTTCATTTCAGAGATAAGGAGATGGAGACCAACAAGTGTTAAATGATCCTTGCCAATTGACATCATTTTATGGCATTTTATATTGTTTTTCTTGCTCCACATATGCAAAATAAAATCAAGACTTAATATAATGCATATAAAAAGGGAGACTGGATGGAATATCATTTCCTAGTTAAATGAGAATTAATTCAGATTTTTAAATCAAGACTAATGTATGCAGCTTGACATCATGAATACAGAGAGAGTCTTGGAGTGAAAAAGACCTGGTTTAAGTCCTACCTTTGTACATACTAGCACTTTGACCAGAGCAAGTCACTTAATATCTTGGGACCAAAACTTTAAATTACACTTGAGTTATTCAGGGAGTTACCTTATCAAGAATTTCCTAGAGGTGAAATCATGGGTCTTAACCAAATGAAAATATACTTTCAGTTCAGTCATGGATTATTTGGAAGCTATTATAAACCTGAATCAGCCAGAGTTATGGAAATAGGTAGGACTTGGAAATATAAAAAAGAGAAATAGGAAAAAAGAATAATGGCAGTTGACTTATACCGTTTTATAAAATTGTTTCTGGTTGGAGTTGGTCTATTATAAGTTGACTTATTTAGTAAAATACTCCAACAATATTTTGATGGATCTGTGGCCTCATCATTATTGGCACACTGCCTCCAACCATGCAGATTGTTTTCTATCCATGTCCATGTGACACTTCTCCATGTCCTTCAATAAACCTTTACACATAGTTCATTCCAAGTGGTGAAGGTCTTTCTGTAGATCTTTGGAAATATTAGTCCATAGATTTAAAGCTAAAACAGATATTGCAGGCCATCTAATCCAACCTGTAAGATTAAAATTCTCTGGAGACTGTAGCTTAACTTAGAAGTATTAAATAATAAAAAAAAATGGGCCAGAGATAGAAAAGGCTTCTAGCCATATGCAGTTGGCCATTTCCTGAACAAGCCTCCTCTAAGAGTTGGGCTGAGAGCCAAGAGCCAGGAGCCCAGCCTATACACACCTTCTTACTCTGGATTCCAGGGAAAAAAATGCTCTCAGGATCCAAATTTATGCACTTGTCTCTTTTCAAAGCCCCTCTGATTGGAGGATTCTGACCTCACTCTGGGTAAGAGACAAAGGTCTTCCAGATGCCAGGAGTTAGGAGACTTTTAGAATGGCTTCAGAGCGCCCATGCCTCCCTCTATCTTTCCTTTATTCCACTTAGGTAGTTTGTTAACAGATAAGCAAAAGGCTTTATTTGTTCTTGATTGATTCAGAGGGTAGGTAGCTTGTAATTTCAATTTTCAAATTAAAACTTTCATTTATAAAATAAAATTTAATCTTGGGGTACTAAAGAAAAAAGTACAGGTTAGTGTTAATTTTCATACTCCTCATTTTGTTGATGAGAGAACTGAAAAGCTAATCATCTTTCTCCAAATAGCTCATGCAGCAAATTGAAGAGTCAGGATTTGAACCCAATCTTCTCACCACAAAAATACTTTTCCCACTATACCATACTGACTAAATTGAAATGAATTCATTCTGACTTTTGTCTTGCCACTAAACTTTGATGACCTACTCTGCCTCACAAATTCAATTCATGAGTAAATCACTCTGTGATGTCATTGGTCCTCTTTGAAAATGAAAGATGCACAAACTATTTAAGCCTACCTTGTGGATCTCCCTTATGGTCATCCCATTGTGTCTTCATGTGGTCTACAACTTGAATTTCTTTGACACCTATTTTCTGTGACTTACCACATACATACAGCATTACTAGAAAAGTAGAGTTTTTAAAATTGTGTTCTAGAAATAGGAAATAGTCAATTCCAGCTCCAATTCTATGATCTTGTGGTCCTAAGTAGTCAGTGAGCTTTCCTTAACTCATCGGAAACTGAAAAAAATGTTCATTTTTAACTACATATTATGAAGAAATTTGTCTGCCTAATTCCTCATACTATATTAAATAATTGACCAAAACTTTGGGGGTCCTATAACGTTTATAAGTATGAATACTTTGGAGTACTTGGGAAAAATTATTCATAACATTTAAAATTTTAAAGCCATTTCTCTAGGCATTTAAAATGTGTTATAAAATCCCATCTAAGTTATTCTCTCAGAGGAGATAGTTTTAACCACTGCGCTTTAGACTCCTGAGAAAAGGCCTAGAAAGTTATTGATACATTTTTAAGAAAATCAACTTCCCCATTACTAGAAATCACATCTATAGCAATTGAGCCAATCAAAAACAATTTTTAAAAAAGATGAACATTTAGATCAGTGGTTCCCAAACTTTTTTGGCCTACCGCCCCCTTTCCAGAAAAAAAAATATTACTTAGCGCCCCCTGGAAATTATGAAACTATTTATTGAACTCAGAATAGAATGTAACACAAGAAAAGTGTGGCCATCACCACTTTCCTGGATCTCTGCAGCACCCAACAGGGGACGGTAGCGCCCACTTTGGGAATCACTGATTTAGATGCTTTGTCTCTAATTTGTCTTAAGTCCCTTCCTGATTTGTTTTTCTATAACACCACTGTCACCAAATCATATTCTTGAGCAAAGGCTTCTAGTGGCCACCCCCTCGTGTATAATCAGAGTAGCCAGCATATTTCCTATGAAACAAATTAGTTCCTTCCATACAGCAGCAAATTCTTATTAAATGAGCAAATGGTAAGCCACCAGCCATGTATCATATTTCCTAGGTGATAGAGGTGGAAAGATAATTTAGTACCTGAATGAGAAAGACAAAAATAGCCCATACATAAAACTCATCTATCCTAATAAAATTAATTGGAGAAAATTTTCTTTATTGTCTAATCAACAAACTAAGTGTTTACTTTGTGTCAGGTACTTTGCTGTTGAAGCAAAAATAGGCCAGATAAGGGTTCTTGCCCTCAGGGAGCTCACAATCAAATTGGAGACAATTCAAGTAGTGAGGCACATATAGAGGGAAGAGGTTTGGGGGAGGGAGTAGTGTGGGGTGGAAATGGGAAAAGACCTCTGAAATATGAGCCTTGAAAGAGGCCAGAGAACCATTAGGAGATGAGGGAGAACATTCTAGGTATGGGGGGACAGACAGGAACAACATGGAGTTGGGAAGAGAAACTACTGTCTGTGACAAACAACAAATAAGTCTGGCAGAGCTTATCAGAGAGTGTGTTGAAGGGAGAAAAGTCTAAGAAGATTTAAAAGGTAGGAAAGAACCATATTGTGAAGGACTTTAAACGACAAAGCATTTTACATTTGGTTCTGGGGTAAGAGGGAACCACGGGAGTTTCTTGAGGAAGGCAGCATAGTAAGATCATGTCAGACATGAATTTTAAGGAAATCACTTTGGCAACTGAGTAGGCGAAAGATGAGAAAGAAGGGAGTCTTGCAACAGAATAAAAAACCTACTGCAGTAGCCTTGAAATGAAGTCATGAGGGCCTCTGCCAAGCTGTTGGTTATGCTAGTGAAAAGAAGGGACTATAGAGGAGGAATTATAGCTGTCTGGCAGTTCTAGGCACTCTAGTCTTACATCAGCTTGTAGGGTCAGCAGCACAAAAGACATCCTTCATTATTCCCTTTTTACATAAGAAAATTCATCTCTATGGTGTATCATAGATGTTTAATCACTCTCACTTCCTAGGTGGTAAGACATTTTTTTTACCTTGATCTGTTACCTGGACAGAACATAGGAATTGGAATCAGGAAGGTGAGTTAGACTCTTTCTTCAGCCTCTTTACCATCTATATGACCCTAAGTAAATCCCTTAACCCGAGGGTTTTTTTTTTCTTTTTATGCCTGAGTTTCTTCATCTGTAAAATGAGGAAAACAAAAACATCTCCTTCCCAGGATTGTCATGAAGATCAAATGAATTATCATGTAAAGTGCTTTGCAAACCTTAAATCATGATACAAATGCTATCATGGCATCATCATCATCATCATCATCATCATCATCATCATCATCATCATTATAACAGAGTTTTTGACAGCTTAATTGAGGAAGGGAAGGAGGGAATAAAGGAAAGAGGGAGCATCTGAATTCCCATGGCTGACGGCACATTTATTTAACTTGCTCTCTTGTCCTTGATTGGGCTCCCTCAAATGTTTTTATGTGTCCTAGAATTCAGAAACTGACTTTTTCTGCATAGGCAGCTAGACTTTATTAAACAAAAGGTTCAGGGAGCGAAGGGCAACTTCTTGACCCAAGTTTCTCATTTAAATCTTCTAAGCCAATTTCCAGATGCTAATGCATTCTGTCTAAAGAGAAGGAATAAAAATGTTAACTTTGAGGGCTTTTGTAGAGCATACTGGAATATCTTGCATTCATGAGATGGATTGATGGGCAACCACTGGAGAGAGAACAGGCCATTAGAACTTTGTTAAATGCTATGAATTGCCATAGTGCTACTGGGTAAACTGGAAAAGTAGTCAGTATAAGGTATGGTTCATTTTAAACTGTAAAACTTAAACTTAAACTATAAAAAGAGCAG
The DNA here is from genome assembly GCF_016433145.1 of Gracilinanus agilis. NCBI lineage: Eukaryota > Metazoa > Chordata > Mammalia > Didelphimorphia > Didelphidae > Gracilinanus > Gracilinanus agilis. The sequence continues at coordinate 503,799,701 of NC_058130.1, forward strand.
AATCTTATTCATTCATTGTGTCTTTTTTTCCCTCTTTATTCTCATTGTGAGAGAATTTTTAAAAATCTACATTCCAATATTTTTTTCATTAGATTTTTCACCTATCAGTATTTTGGGGAGGCAAGAGGCTAAATTATAACACCTTGGCATTGAAGATCATGTGGGTCAAGCTCTGCTGAGATGGAGATCAATCCCTTCCATCCTCATAATCCTAATAATGCAACATAAAACCCTCCTTAGCAGTATGCACCTATTGACCAGTTCTGGATTTCATTTTTATTCATTAATAAAAACAAGGATAAAAATGTTCTAGTAAGGTTGAGATGTGATCACTTTTGCCACCTTCTCTCCTGTATACAAATCCAGCTTTTCGAGGGGACATTTCTCTCAGATCAGGTAGTTGTCCATACCTCATTGCTCCTTTCCATTGTTTTATAGTCCCTTGTAGGGTTCTGTCTCCCATCCCAGTTTCTCAGTCAGCCAACATGTATTAAGCATCTACTCTCTCTCTCTCTCTCTCTCTCTCTCTCTCTCTCTCTCTCTCTCCATAGATATATATATTTATATGTGTATATATGTATGTATACACCTATATATGTATATCAGGAGCTGTGTTAGGTGATGGGCACGCAAATGGAAAAATGAGGTTGTCCCCCTCCTCAAAAACCCAATATTCTATTTGAGAGAGATATCATGTTTTCAGGTAAGCTGACATATATAATATAGATAAAATAAAAATGTAGTGATGAAGGTAGGAGACACTAACAACTAAGGGAATCAGGTCAAGAATGACCTTTTAAAAGAAGACAACACTTAAGCTAATCCTTGAAGAGAGCCTGGGATCCCATGAAATCTAGATGAAGACGGAGAACATTTCAGACTTCAGTGATAGTATATGCAAAGTGGGAGAGGTAGAAGATGGAATGTCCTGTATAGAGAACAGCAACTGGCTGACAGAGTTTGGCTAGAGCATAGAAGGCGTTGGGGAGTAAAGTCATCTTTCAAACATTATCTAATTAACTATGAATGTCTTCACTATTCTCAGCAATATAATGATCCAGGACAAATCCAAAGGATCTATGTGACCCACCTTCAGAGAAATATCTGAGGGAATTTGAATGCATATTGAATCACAAAATTTTTCACTTCATTTTCTTTGTGTTTTTTTCTTCTGTTTCTTTTATGTGAATCTTCTTCCACAACAACAACCAATGTGGAAATATGTTTTACATGATCACATATGTATAATCTAGATCAGATTGCTTACTCTTTCAGGGATGGTGGAGGATGTGAGGAAAAGAGTGGAAAGAATTTGGAACTTGTAATTTTGGAAAATGATTGTTAAAAATTGTTATTATGCAAAATTGGGAAAAAATAAAATATTAGATAAAAAATCCAATAGAAAACCAAAGATCATCTTAAGCTAGCTTGTGGTCATCATTAAATGCCAAACAAAGACATTCGAATTTTACCCTAAAGGTAATAAGTTGGTATTTAAGGTTTCTTGGACAAATTTATGGTATGGTCAGACATGGGAGTTAGGGGGAAAAAATCCAGCGTCTATGAAAAGGGTAGACCAGAGAAGGAAGGGATGTAGACCAGTGAGGAAGTTATTGGGATACGTGTGATCATGATGTGACTTCATCTCTGTCTCTGCTGTCTCTTTTGGTATGTGGTTCTTTGGATATTGGATCTGGCTTGTTTATTTTAACTCAATCACTTATTTAGTAATTCTTTCTGGTTTAGTCAGACAACCCCCCCCCCCCCCCCCCCGCCCATGCAAAGGCTTCTGATTTTCCCTTTACATTTCTGGTGCCCAAATATCTCTTCTTTCTAAATAAGTCCACTCATTGTTGTTGACCTCTTCCTAGCTGCTGCACTGGTAGAAATGCTCCATTGGCCAGCTCCAGTTGTTCTTCTAGCTCTCAGGTGAGCTCTTTCTGCCTTTTTCAGGGGCAGCTAAATAGAGCAGTGGATATAGTGTTAGGCTTGGAGTCAGGAAGATATGAGTTCAGTCAAGTCTCAGATATTAGGCAATGGGAAGTCACTTAACTTCTGTTTGCCTCAGTTTCCTCATCTATAAAGTGGAGATAATAATAGTACCAACCTCTCAAGGTTGTTTTGAGGATGAAATGAAATATTTGTAACGTGCTTAGCATCAAACCTGGCACATAGTAAGTATTATATAAATTTTAGCTATTCTTATTATTATTATTTTTATTATCATCCCATTACACTGTTGCTTGTGACCTAGCACTGACAAAGACAGTTAAATTATCCTTAAAGAATCATATAATTTTCCAAACTAATAATTATTAACATTTACTTAGCACTTATTATGTTCCAGGCATTGTGCTAAGCACTTTACAAAAATTATCTCATTTGATCTCACAACCCTGGGAGGTAGGTGCTATTACTATCTCCATCTTACAGATGAGGAAATTGAGGCAAACAGAGGCTACATGACTTGCCCAGGATTACAAAGCTAATAAATGTCTGAGACCATATTTGAACTAAGGTTTCCTAGTATTCTAGCTATAGTGCAACCTACTTGCCTTCAGAGAGCAAGTTATCCTTTGCTTTGTTGGATGTTAGGTATCTTAAGTTGAGACAAGTAGATATTTGTTGAAGATGTGGGCTCAAATAAGTAGAATAATATTTCATTGGAGACAGGTAGCACAATAGATAGAGTTCTAGATTTAATGTCAGAAAGACCTGAGTTCAAATGTAGTAAACCTCGCACATATGGGATTCTAGGAAAGTTATCTAACTTTCTTCAGCTTCAATTTCCTCATCTATCAAATGGGGATAATAGCATCTACCTCCAAGAGTTGAGATCCAAGGAGATAAAATATGTGTAGTGTTTTGTAACCCCCTAAAATACATTATACATTTTAGCTATTATTATTAATGATTATAGATAAGTTGGAGATAGCTCTGTTTTGGTTAACAAATTAATATATTAACCATATTGATAATTCTATGTCTCTTTATATTGTGAGCTATTAGCATATAAATAAGATATTTCAACATTTAGACTTAGTTGTTTTGGACTTCTCAGCATTTTAACTGGTGGGAAAATAAGGTACTATCCTGGTACTTCATTTCTGGATCTTTCAGCCTTTTTTATTGGTCAGAGCTTGTATTATGGTATTATTTCTTGGCATTTAGCTTGGGCTTCTAGCATCTTAGTAATATATCTTATATGGGAAGGAAGTGTTTTAAGAATATGTCTGGAATATTGCCAAGAGAGTTGGAACTTTATAGATATATTTGTATATTTCTTTTCCTGGGGAGGTGTGTGTGTGTGTTTCCAAAAATTGAACTTTTGCTTTTATTTGCATGGGACACAGCACAGTTTTTTTTAAGTTACAAGGTAGACTGGAGTATTTGTATGAGCAAGTTTGTACACAGAAATCCAGAAGAGCCTTCTTGAACATGCAGTGTCACTTGTAGTTATGAGTGAGTAACTGGAGTTACATTCAAACTTTCCGTGATTCAATGTATCTGAGAGTTGCCTTCTGAGTCTTAATTGCCAATCCAATACAGGTAGTTTCCTGCTTCTATTTAGACATCAGAAGCCTTTCATATACCCTGTTATATTACACATATATGAATTATAGGTCTCTGGTAATATGATGATAAGCATTTATGCCCAGACTCAAATGTATTTAATTTGCTTGGCTTTCTTTAATGGTGTGGAATATTACCCTTTTTTGATGTGATTGTAGGTTTAGAAAAACCTCAATTTTAGTTTCAATAGTATTAGACTTTTCATGTTGGGAATATAGAGGGTGGAGAAATTGTGTTATTTTCTCCACTCTCACAAAAATGAAATTGGTATCTGGCTTACAATACAAAAACCAGCACTAATAAGTTGCCACATTATAAAATCATTACTGCATATATATATCACACCATTTTTAGTGTAGCATGGTGATTCCCACATTAAATTAATGGTAGAAAAATTGCTTCTAGGCACGCCAGCTTGTATTCTATACTGAGATCCAGATTGGAAGGGTTGCTAATGATATTTGGTTCCAGATTAGTTTATTCTGTTAAAGGATTTGCTGATTCACCTACAGTTCTTTCAGCAAAGATGTTATCACAGAGAGAGAAAGGCCAAAAATATGATGCCCCCAAATATGTCTGTGACAGAGTGCTGTTTTTATAAAAGGAAGTCAGGAGAGGCATTACTAGAAGGTTGTTACATAAAGAGAAGTATGCTAAATTAATTATTTTAAAACCCAACTTTAGGGAAAGCAAAAAATTTGTAAATATTTTTGGGGGCGGGGGTTGAGGGTGTTCTACAATATAGCACAGATGATATTGGGTTGTTGTTGGTTTTTTTTTTTTGAGCCAAAAGAAGAGGACAACTGACATATAATGTTTATTCAGGGTTTGGGGGCAATTAGATGCTTACTCATTCTTATTTGGAGGAGAAGTATTATAGGATCATAGGATCACAGATTCAGAGCTAGCAAGGATCTCAGAAACAATTTGTTCCAAACCCTTCATTTTACAAGTAAGAAAACTGATACCCAAAGAGGCTAAGTGATTTGTTCAAGATACTCCAAAGCAGTTTTGGAGTACACATCAAAAAGAGCCATGCAATTATTAACATAAAGAGGACCTTTAAATCTGTTACTAACTAATGGCATGAGGCAATAGCTGCCTTGTACAAAGTACAATGTTAATTTGCAGTTGTCCACTGACAGATCAATGGAAGAAGTTTACATCTGAACATTCAAAACAAACTCCATTTATTTTCTGCTTACTACAGCAGTCATGAAAGTCTTTGAAATTGGAATGGTACGCAGAAACATGACTTCCAAACATCTTTTTTCTCCTTTAAGGTAAAATGAGATATTGCAACAGGTATGCCAAGGAACTAACTATGGGACCAAGAGTGATAAGCCTAGGATAGGCATCTTAGACACAGACTAATTAATTTATTTTCCCTGAGCTTGGGCTCCTTTCCTGTGGTGGCTTACCCATGTCAGAGTGACAGATGACAAAACTAACATCAGGCAGGCAGCCTTTTCCTGGCACCCAATTCTGTTCTCTGTTCCATAGTTTGTCTCTTCCCAGAGAGCAGTTGTGACGAGGCTAATGTGCAGTGATTGCTCACAGAGGTATGGCATCCATGAAACAGGAGACTAGCCAGTGGGTTTACCACGCAGCTGTGAAGCCATTTCCACTCAGCTGTGACTCATGTAAAAATGGAAACAGATTTGAGCTGTAGCAGTTCCAGAGATGTTAAGGAAGTTGTAGCAGGTGTCAGGGGCTGCCTCCTTTCACTATATTAATCCCCAGTTGTGAGAGGAAGAGGGAAAGATTTAGATGAAAGACACTCAGGCACATGTAGAATCAACAAAGGTTAGAGCTTGGGTACCCACAAAGGTGGGTTCTCATTAGGATCTGAATGATCCAGGTCAAGTTCCTACCTCATTCTTGCTATTCACTGATGGAAAAATTGGTGGAATGTCTTCTGAAGGATCTGTACAATCTGAGAAACACACTAGAACTAATGGAAGTCACTTGAAGAAAATGCATAAGTTCATAAGAAATGAAATCTGAAGGAGAAAACCAATCAAGGGTTCAAATCTTGCTTCTCACATATATTTGCCATGTGACAATGGGCAAGTCACTAAATCTCAGGTTCCTTATCTGTAGAATGGGAATAATACTGATAGATACTATCTTATAGCATTGTGAAGATCAAATAAGATGTTTTTCATGAACTCTGTAGTCCTTAAAGTATATGTTAGCTACTATTATTAGTCATAGGCGTTATGTCTCTTAATGCATCCTAAGATTACATTAGCTCTCTTGGCTGCCAACTCACATTTTAGTAAATCAGATTTTAACTCTAAACCCATTATAAACCACAGTCATAACTTCTTTGATCCAATATGAAAATTCTTCTCCTAGGATTCTATTTCTGATTTGTTCTCATATGCTAGTGTGGTAACTGATGAACTACTCTTTGCAATTTAAAATCTTAAAATACTCTTTAATTACAATATATTTGTTCTTTAAAATGGTATTGTGGTCATTTCTTCTGACTTTCTGATCATGTCTTAACAAGATTAACCAAATTATTCTCCCTGCTATCTGTATTTTCCTTGATACCATTGCTCATTAATATCTGTCCATGTCTATATCCATCTATATCAATAGATTTAAATGATACCTCAAATCTCCAAATTTCCTTGGAAAAGCCTTAGGTTCCTGCCAATGAGAAAAGTAAATATTCAGTAATTCAACAATATTTTATAATTTGCTTACTATATGCAAGGCAATGTGATAGCCTTCATTTCTGGCCTAAAAGAATCTTAAATCTCCCTGACTTTTACATTTTCCAAAATTTGAAATTACAAACTATGTAAAATTCATATATCAACACACACATATGTTTAAAAACATATATGTGTATACACATACACACACACACACACACACACATATATATATATATATATATATAT
>NC_058130.1:503806581-503916430 GCF_016433145.1 Gracilinanus agilis
CATATATATATATATATATATATATATATATATATCCAGCACAACAGACAAATCATTTATAGTAACTGATTATTATCTGGGAATGATGCTTTCCATGAGTAAATTTTATGCTTTCTTGGGATTGTGAATTTTGAGTTAGAAAAGACCTTAGAGGTGACCTAGTCCAACTACTTATTTAAAAGTGAGGTAACTGAGGCTTAGAGGGACCAAGTGACTTGTCCATATGACTAGTATGTATCAGAGTTCAGCTTTCATCATCAGACTAACTCCCAAACTCATCAATGCTGTAGAATGCTGAAGCTTACAAGAGTCAATTTTATTTTATTTTAGCTATTTTAAAATGAAAACCCATATTGGTACACTGCAAAGTTTCCTGCCTTATTAAACAGACTTCATGGATATTTCAATAATTCAGTATGCATATGACTCAATAACTCATTACTTTTATGATGATCTTGATGACTTCTTAGTAAATGTGAATCATTGTGGCATAGTACAATGGTGTCCACAATGATGTGTATAGAGATCTTTATTCAAGTGTGTGGGACTCTATACCAAGTGACTCCACACTGGTTTATTGCTGATCTGCTATCTCTTCAAAAAGAATGCTGCCTATGGATTCATAGGACCTGGATTAAAAAACTCCTATAATTCTACTCCCTGTGTAACCCTCAACAAGGACTTTACTCTCTTTGCATGAGTTTCCTGATGCAGATAGAATTGATTGGACTAGATGGACTCTGGGGTCTCATCTAGCTCAAAATTGATGCTCCTGTTTACTTTTTTGGCAGCTGACATTTCTAAATGTGTCTGCTTTTAGCAGCTCTGTAACACACTCCTCATTGAGACTCTTGACCACTACACTCTTGGAAAGACTTCATTTTGACTGAGAAACCAAACTTGGTAAATGAATCGGCATAATTTTACTTATGAGGGTCCTATTTGGGTTCCATGACATTTTGGTGGAGTAATTCATGAACTTTGTGGAAGCCCTTTCTAAGTTTACAACTCGAAAAGGTTTTTCCACTTGCATCTAGCTTTCGTTTTTGTGCGTTCTAAGTGGTTGAGGGTGCCAACAGTCAAGCTACCATATAAGTAGAGTTTTATTGTAGATGGTTTCTAATCTATCCAGGTAGCTTTGGTAGTGTGTTATTGCCTCAAAAATGATTTGAAAGCGATCACCTTATAATTCATCATATATTACTGCTTTCAAGGAGCAAAGAAAATTTGGGGAAAAATTATGAGGCAGAGGAAATTAGATTTTTTCATGATTTCATAATTCTTCCATTTTTAAACTGCCCTTTTCCCTACTTTTCCTCAACAGCTTTGATTGCACTAGCATGTTAGATGTGTTATTGGTTATAAACACTTCAACTGCTAAGTTCATGTTCTTTTCCTAACATTTCATATTCCTCATTGATGACATATAACCATAGACTTGCTAGTGCTTTCGTTTCGGGTCCATTCTTAATTACCATAGGATAAAACAAGATATTCATATAGCATTTTGCAAAATCTTAATGTGCTATATAAATGTTAGCTATTTGTAGTAGCACTAGTTATAAACCCCCACATATAAGATTTATAAAGCATTTTACAGAATATAAAAGTACCGTATAAGTGTTAGCTATTATTATTGTTGCTGCTATTGCTATGATTATTAGTTAGAAACCTCCATACATAATATTTATAATGCACTTGCCACATTACCTGGCATATATTAGATACTTAATAAATGCCTGGGTCCCTCTCCCCCAATTCAGACTTCTCTATATTTCTGACTCTTGTTCATGTCTTCTTACAAACTGTTCTCCAGTGTAAGAGGCACAGTTCAAAATCTTTCAGCATTTTAACAATGACAATATAACGCTTTTAACAATAAAACACTTAAGATGTTTGCTATCTTTTCTTTCCATGTGAGACTGCTTTCTTTCATGCTCCATTTTCTGAATATCTTATGTATTGTGGCCAAAGAAAAAAGAATTTGATTTTCTTTGAACTTCAAAACATGTTCGTATGCAGAAAAAACTAAATTAATATAAAGTTCCCAACTCTAAAACCTCTTTGATTAAGAATGCTGCAGAAAGGTTCATAGATTTTTAGTTTCAATATCACGACTCAGAATGACTTCCTTTTCTTTGAACCTCCTCGAATCATCTAATGTTAAAATCAAATGGATGTTAGAGTTCTTCTAGCCCAATCCTGATGAAGAAACTGATGCATAGAAAATTAAAGTGATTCTCTTAAAATCACAGAGTATTTAAGTAGCAAATCAGAACCCACCAACTCAGGTCTTCTGATTCTGAAGTTCATTGTACTATTCTGTTTCTACTAGTGATCTAAGAGTTGCTAAGGGGCACAATGCACAGAGGTCTAACTCAGAGACAGGCATTCTTGAATTTCATTCCTACTTTAGGTTCTTGTTAGCTATATGACCCTGAGCGAGCCACTTAACCTCTCTCAGGATCAGTTTCCTCATCTGTAAAATGAGGAAGTCTTACTCAATAAACCTCTAATATCTTTTGATTTGCTTGATACATTTCTGCCCCATAAATTTTTCCCCTCTGCCATTATAGAACATCAAACAAAAAGTATAAAATGTAATAGATTTTACCATTATGAATTTGACTGTCAGATAATCAATTTTTAATTAGTCCCCAAATTAATTGAACCATCTTACAATTTAGAGCACTATCTATTTAAATCTGTGAAAAAAAGACCAAAGCAAAACCAAAAAACACATACTCCCTCTTTTCTGATCCTTTATCATGCTATATTCCTGTCTTGATTTTGACTTTTTTTCAAAGATATTTAATCTATTTGAAATCATATTATCATATTTTCATAACTGGGTCTAGAAGGTTGTCTCATGCATAGAATGCTACACTTGGGAGTCAAGATATACCTAAATTCAAAACTTACCTGATATGCTTATTTTTTAAAAAAATCCTTAACCTTCTCACTAAGAATTGTTACTATCAATTCCAAGGAAGAAGAGTAGGACTAGGCAGTTGAGGTTAAGTGACTTGCCTGGGGTCACACAGCTAGGAAGTATCTGAGACTACATTTGAACCCAGGACCTCCCAAACCTAGTGCACTATCCACTAAGCCACTTATCTGCCTCTAGTTGATACATTTATAAACTATGTGACCCTAGTTAAGTCACTTACCCTCTTTAAGTCTCAATTTCCTCATATGTAAGACTGGAATAATAATGGCACCTACCTTGCAGGGTTGTTGTGAGAGTCAATGGAGATCACGTATGTAAAGGACTATATAAGTGCTAGCTGTTGGTAGTATCTGATGAACCATTCTGCATTCTACTTTTTTATTATTCAGTGTTTTACAATGCATATACATAATACCAAAAAAAACCCTTTCAAGGCATGTATGAAAATAATTTTTTCATTTATAGTCATGTGCAAGTATCCCGAGTTATTTTTATTATGTAGAGTTGTGTTTGAAATTTCTTCTGCTATGGAATGTTTTCTCTGGCATTGCAAATAAATGTAATGAGATTAAAATAAGTGGCTTTCAAAAGGTAAAATGCGGAGTAGCATCTCTCATCAGAGCAAGAGATCAGTACAGTGAAAAGAGCTCATAATGCTTTCAGCTTTCCCACCTACAATGCTAACTATTTTACAACCCAAGTTAAAGTGCTACTTGGCTCACTGGTGCTTTTTGAGCTGATGAGGTTTTCTTTGCTTTCTCGCTGAAAAAGGCTGTAAAGTGGGTCTCACTGCTTATTCCATTTGCTGGGCTTATACAAGAACAAATTCAGTTCCAGAGTTAGGGAAGTAATAAGGGCAGGTTTTAATCATGTGCTTGAAGGGAGCACTTTCAAAAAGGGGAGAGAAATACATCCTTAAGGTTCTTCTAAACCTTGTAAACATACCTTGGAGGTATGGAATAAAATAATCATTTAAGTGCATGCTTATTAATAAAATTATTAATTTTAAATTTATAGGACTTTTCTTGTAAATTCAAAATTATGTGGCAATAATAGTAAAAAATATCTCTGCTATAAGTGATAAGATTAAACAAGTTACATGCTGGAAAGAAGTTTTCCATTACTTATGGGTACATCATTTTATTGTTCATTGGCATCATGTAAAATGGTTCAGCCCAATTCTAAATTCGATTTTTAGGGTTTTCATAAAAATCATTTGCAAGATTTCCAGCAGTGAATTTGCAGAAAGATAATACTTGGAAAGGTTTTTGCCAGGATGGAATTGTTGATGAGTCATAATCTTAGCTTGTTAAACCAACATAGCAGACTCTAAGGAAAGATCTCCCAACCTTTTTTAATCCCTATATCTCTCAGCTTCCATTTTTCTTTTCATTTTTAAAACCCTTACCTTTTGTTTTAGCTGTGATAATAAATATTGGTTCCAAGGCAAAAAAAGCAATAAGGGTTAGGCAATTGGTGTCAAGTGGTTGGTCACACAGCTAAGAAATATCTGAGGTAAGATTTGAAACCATGGCTTCCCTTTTCTAGGCCTGACTCTCTATCCACTGAGCCACCTATCTACCACCCTCTCAGCTTTCAGCAGACTTTCCATCTACTCTTCCATATGCAACATGAAAGGAAATTATTAGTTTATCATAGACATAAATAAAATCAAGATATTAATTGATTTTAGCACATCTTTGAGTTGCTGTTGCAGGTATTTTTCTAGCTTAAAATGAAAAGCATTTTATATTCAAATCTCATTCATTTGGTTTTGGTCAGTAGAAATTATTCTTTCAACTGTCTCTTTCAGATTTTCAGATTTATTATAATACTTTCTCCCTATCCCACCCTCAATAGGCCTCCTCAATAATCTCTATCCAATCCATAAATATTTTCCCATTAATATAACTCCTTTTGAAATGTTTAAATAGGATAATATGATTAGTTACCATATTTATATCTCCTTAAAAAGCTTTTCTTATCCCCTGGATGCATGCTTACCTTGCCACCCCTAACTCTAAAGATGACTCCTTCAGGCTATGATTCAAGTATCCATTTGAATTGTTTTCAGTCTTTGTAAAAAGTTGCCCAAGACAAATTTCTTTTTGGCATAGTATTCTCCCAAGGCTCATCTAACACGTCTCTTAATGGTTTTCATCCTTCCCGTTACATATTTACAAGAGTCAGGAGGAATAATTAATTTTTAAATTGAGGAAATAATTTTGAACCTATAATCAAAAATAATTTTCTTTTACCTATATTACCTTCTTCAAACAATTAAAATTTAGTTCAACAAATACTTATTAAGTGCTTACTTTATATAAGGAACTTATGCTGTAGGGTTTGGTGTCCATGAGTGCAGACAATAATAACTCAACTATTTTGTACTTATACTCTTATTACCCATCACAAGGATCTACACGTAGGGAGAACTTAATAAATAGCTGGAGGATAAGTGAATTAATTGACTCTGGGGAAGCTTGGTAGCATAGTAGGTAGAGCACTGGATTTGGAATTAGGAATTCTTGAATTCAGATCTTTCCTAAGACACTTATTAGATATGTGAGCAACCCTAGGCAAGTCACTTAACCTCAGAGAAAGCTAGAGACAGAGACAGGGATAGAGAAAGCAGAAGTGGGCAGACTAGCAATCTGGGCTAGAAAAATGGACTTAACAGTTAGAAAACAGAGACTAGCCTCAACCTCTGCGTCTTGTCATAACTGTGACTTTGGCCCAGTGATCTCATCTCTGTGGGTCTCAGTTTCATCATTTGTAAAATGATGAGGATTATACTAGATAGCATCTTTGGCTCCCTTCTTCCAGCTCTGAATATTTAATCCTATCCTGTTGTTCATAGGATTGTTCATAGGATGACTCAATGGGGCATGGCAATGACTGAAGGCTATGTCATCTGAATGCAAGCTCTGGCAGGTTCTACCAGTGTGAGGACAGACCTACTGACATCCTTTTATTTTTGCTATCTGCTCTGACGACTTCCTCAGCCAATTAAATGCAGAGAAGCTTGGGGATGATTTTTTTAAATCATAATAGAAAAAAACAAAAATACCCCGTGACTTCTCTTTCTTTTTTTATGCAGGGTAAATGATACATTGATGGGAAAAGAGGCAAAAGGTGTTAAGGAAGAATAGTGGTTAGATTGTTCATGAAGGAGTTATTAATAGATTTATAAAATTAGTTGAGAATTTTAGAGTATGAGCAGGTATTGTTTCTATCTGCATCAGTGCAAGAAGTGCCCACACTGCTGAAATCACAGGTTCATCCAATTATGTCTATTTATTTATATATGCTTGTGTGTGTGTGTGTATGTGTGCCACAGAATCTTAGTATTGGAAGAGACCTTGGAGGCCATCCATACTTCAAAAAAAAAAGGAATTTTTTTAGAGGCAGACAGGAGTCTTCAAATTGAAGAACTTTAGGGCATAAGAGAAAATGTTTCTTGAGTCTTTCCACTTTGAAATTGCTTTTATTATTAGAAAGGTTTTTCTTACCTCAAGAAAGATATCTTACAACTATGAAACTCCCACTTATTGCTCGAGTTCTGCTCTTTGGGACAAGGTAGCATAAGCTGAATCCCTCATCTACATGTCAGCTCTTTAAAATAATCCTTAAATATAACAAAAATGTTACCCCCCCCTAAATTTTCTCTTTTCCAGGCTAAATATTTCCATTTCCTTTAGTTGATCTTCACATGCCCTGAGGCCCTTCACTATTCTAGTTCCCCTTCTGTGGACAAACTATCTTTCTCCTGATTAACCTTATTATCATTTTTGCAATATGAAAATAAAAAACCAAAAACAAAAGAATCCTGAACAAAATATTCCAAACTTGGCCTGACCAGGCAGAGTATATGGAGGGATTATCTATTCTTTAGTCCTGGGAAAATATGGATCTCTTACTGCAGCTTTGGATCATAACCTCCCAACTGTAGCTCCATGATGCCCTGGGAAGAGTGTTCAATTTGTAATCAAAGGAACTGGGTTCAAATTTGCATTCTACCTTACATTACTGATAAATTTAAATTAAGTCATTTACAATTGATCATAATACTTAGTTGTTGTTACTGTGTACAATGTTCTCCTGTTTCTGCTGACTTCTTTTTGCAAGTCTTTCTGAGTGTTTTGGTGATCATTTTGTTCATCATTTCTTATGGAACTATAGTATTCCATTACAATCATATACCACAGCTTATTATTCTGCCATTCCCCAAATTGATGGTAATCCCTTCAGTTTCCAATTCTTTGCCATCCCCCAAAAGAGCTGCTATAAATATTTTTGACTTGAACCCTATCTTAAAGGAACCTAGGGATTCCACGAGGCAGAAGTGAGGAGAAAGATCATTCCCAGAAAGTGGACAGAAGTGGAGGTGAGAAATGAGAATAGTCTTTGCAAAGAAACATGGAAAATTGAATCTTGTATTTGGAGAAATATTAAAACAAGGCATAAAATTTCAACATGGTTGCCAACATACAATGCTCACTAATTAGCCACAGCTGAGAAAAGGTAATTTTTCAAAATTTCTTAAAGAAACTAAATATGAATCTAATGTAGATTAAAATGGAAAAATTTCATAAAATATCACCTTGCTAATAATTCAAGTCCATTATTTCAAACTGGAGCTGCAGTTGTCCTCCCTGTGGCCTATTGTATCTACAGTTACATTGGCTTCACCATTCCAGTAGCCAGGTAAAGCTCATTCAAAGTGTTTGGCTTTGTTTGCAAGTCACGTTTGTAGGGGAAGATGTTGAGTTTTAAACAGCTGTATTCTGATTAGCTTTTGGGGTTGGATCGCCAAGGGAATGTCTCAGTTTAGTTAAAAGAAAGGAGGATCTAAGTAACCTCCTTAGAACTGAAGAAGTCCCCACAGGTAGGTCTGGTGGATGCCATGTGGCTGTGGGAGAGCACGCACCTGCAGATGATGCCAGGCAGTTGATTGAATGGAATCAGTTACCAAGGGATAAAAGACTTGAGTTCTTACAAACATGCTAAGGAGATGCTAGAAAACTGGAAAACTATTTTGGCTCCAGCATTCATTTCTTTTGTCCCTAGGGACCTTTGCAACAAAATGAAAATTAACTCCAGCAAGGATGAAAGTACATTTTTTTCAGTATATCAGATTTTCATTTTCCTCATTGAAGGCTTATTTGGGGCACACATATGTTGCAAGGCATAAGCATTCTGCATATGTGTTTCTGCAGCATAGGTCTTAGTGATGCATATTAATGCATTATTGCATACAGTTGAGTCAATGAGAATTTCTAATACAAATTCTGAAATTTTTTGTTCTGCGAGACTGCATAAAACTTCTCAAGTTGGATAGGGGCTGAATTATAGTTATTACCATAGCATAGGCCTTCCTTCCTATGATAATGTGGCAAGCCATAAAGGCTACTGGACTGCAGGCCAGACTTATTAGCTATGTGACTTTACCAACTCACTTAGAATGGTTGAGCCTCAGTTGCCTAATCTTTACAGTGTGAGTATATTTACATTATTTCCTCAAAATTATTATACAGAAAGCATTCTTCAATTGTTATATTAGTGAGGTATCATGATGATTTAAGTGACCTTGTTTAGCAAAATATTTTTGCAAGAGCTGCCATTAATTTTTAAGTGTGCCTGGAATGAGGATTCAAAAAAAAATAAATATATTAATTAAATATAGTTGGTAAAATGTTACTGCTTAAATTCAAAACAAGGAATTTTAAAAACTAATTTTCCTAGGGTTTTCTTTTCTGCTTTCTCCAGTGTGGACTAGATCTGGACAAAAACCAAATCAATGCAAACAAAGAAAATTAAACCCTTCATAAATCAGTATTTTTGACCAACAATTGAAGACCTCCTTTTTTTTTTTTTTGTTGAAGCTCTGAGACAAAAGTTCTGGCTAACCATTGTAAAGAGATTCATGGGTAATGATGTTTTTTTTTTTTTTATTTTTTTTTAAACCCTTGTACTTCGGTATATTGTCTCATAGGTGGAAGATTGGTAAGGGTGAGTAATGGGGGTCAAGTGACTTGCCCAGGGTCACACAGCTGGGAAGTTGCTGAGGCCGGGTTTGAACCTAGGACCTCCTGTCTCTAGGCCTGACTCTCACTCCACTGAGCTACCCAGCCGCCCCCTAATGATGTTTTAAAAAAGTGACTTTTTTTCTAGTTTGCATGTGGGTTGAAATATTTAAAAAACTTCCCCATCACAATTCTAAGTGGATAGATTTGATTTTTGTCCTGGCCCAGGTCCAGGCTTAAACTGGCTTCTCAAATTTTAGATTTTCAAAATAAAATTTTGGCAACTCTTTTCTGTGAGTCCATAGTTTTACATTGAATGAGATATCATAGCTGAACTTAACTGTACTAGCCTGAAGCTGCACTAAAATTCTCTTGACTTAAAATCAAATTTACAGCCATTAGAGGGTACATATCTGGCTTTGGCACAATTTGCCCGAATCTATTTTTAAGTCAGGAACATTGGCATATGCTTGAATGCCAATAATTCTTAATTGGAGGGTATTTAAAAAGAATAATTCCATCATGTATTAGTTTATTCTACATAGTATCTTGAAGTAGATGCTTAACAGAGTGTTTATGTGAAAACAAATGAGATACAGGTTGTATATTACTAGATTTTTTCCTTTATTTTTCATAATCTAGTCAAACTTTGAAGTTTGTTTTGTTTTTTTCCCCCCTCTACACTTTAATAGAATTAAGGAAAAAAAGGAAGAGGGGAATTTGAGTACTGTGTGGAATTTCAGGTGGATCAGAGGAATAGAAAACACCTCACAGAGATTTAGGATTTGACTGTGCATGCTAACTTTTTTGGAGATGGAAGAGATGGTGGAGATGATTTTTTGCCAAGAATTAATCTGAAACCAGAGTTAGAAGTCAGTTTGTAACCAGATTTAGATTTAACCAGGTCAATCTATAGCCGGATTAGGGTCAATGTGTAGTTATTGTTAAAGAACAGTCTCTAGACAATGATGAGAAACAGTGTATAGCAAAGGAATGAAACTCAGTGGTTTGTCTTAAGATATTGCCCTTTGCCAGAAAAGTTGGCTTATAGTCTTTGCTCTCCTTGGGCAAGTCACTGCTGTAAATTGAGGCAGTTATGCTAGATGATGTCTAAGTTTCCCTATCTCTCTGATTTTCTTTGTATTCTAGAACTTTACATATTCCAAATGTAAATTTCTTGAGTTTTATTATATTATCTGTATCCTATTTATCCTGACTTTTCCAAACATTTTCAGGATCAAATATCAGATCAGCAATAGTTACTGTAAAGCAGGGGTTCTTAACTTAGGGTTTGTAAGCTTGTTTTAAATGTATAATCTAATAACTTTTTGAATGTAATTGGCTTTCTTTGTAATTCTACATATTTTATTTTATGTTTTTAAAAAACATAATTCAGAGAAGTGGTCCATAAATTTTGCCAGTCTGCCAAAGGGATTTGTTACACTCACACATATATACACACAAAGGTTAAGAATCTCTGCTCTAAAAAAATGGAGTTGGGAAAAGAATATAAGATGAAACCAATGGATGTATCAGGAATCCTACTCGAATCCTATATAATCTAAGTTTAATATCAACTATTTTAATTAACCATTATAAACTGGCCTAGACTATCATCTTTCCCAAGCTCATATTAATACACATAGGCCCTTCTGGCTCACACTACATACATGCTTAAGATAACCACTCAAAATATGTTCCATTGAACCTGGAATTTAAGGGGGTAGAAATTTAAGTGAGACTGCTGTTACATTTTTTTGGGGGAAAGTGCCAGCAGTAATATTTGCCTCAGGGCGTTTATGCTCCAGTCATGCCTCTGCTCATTATGATGATGCAAATATTGGTCAAGCCCCAACCTGTGCATTTTCTGTTGATATATTAGATAGTAACCAAGAATCAAGTATCAAAATGTTTAATTGAGACAGAATAGCAGTAAATGAAAAGGAAAAATAATTCAAGCAATAAGCACAAAAAATCATAATAGACTCATAGACTTCATTCCTGGAAGGGGAAGGGACAGTTCTCTGCAGAACTCACAAATAGATGAGGAATCGTTGTGTTGTTGCTGCCATCGCCTTCATGGCTCCATTTCCCCAAAATAACCAAATAGTCCTCTTTTCAGGTGTACCTTTTGTAGTTCCATTGACCAAGGCTCACAAGCTCACAATCCCATTGTCACTGATGTTTTAGTACATCTTTACAACTGTCATCTCCTAATTCTCAGCCCTCTGCTACTTTTGGCTACCTCAATCAATCAATCAACAAGCATTAATTAAGCATAATATATATATATATATATATATATATATATATATATATATATATATATATATATATATATATATATACCAGATACAGTATGAGGTGCTGGGGATACATAGCAGAAGTTGAACTGGTGGTTTTTATACTGCATTTCTGTCACCAAAATAGTATTAGTTTCTTTACCCTCCTTTCTTCAGTTTAAAAAAAAATGCAGTCCCTGTTTAAAAAAAAAAAACACAAACAAACCACAGTCCAAATGTATAGGCATATCTCAAAATATCTATTAATTAAAACTCATCATGGGTAAAAATATATCCATCAAACTAGGTTTCATCCTAATTAGATATTATTGAAATTCTCAGTGGAACTGATTTTTGTGACACTATCTTTATGAAGGTAAAAGGTAATAAAAATATTATATGCTACTGATCTAACTGAAAGATTTTGGAATTAAATTCCAAATGTGAGAGCTATATGGGATATAATTAATTTAGTCTATTTCCTACATTGAATAGAAGAAAGTGAAGTGTAGGGAGGTAAAGGTGAGTGATGTCAAAGCTAGGAATGGAACTCCTATTTCATGATTCCCATTCCAGTACTTCGAGAATGATAAAAGTTTTGAAAAGGCCCTGAAGAACCACCTAACTCCACATGTACCTGACCAAGAATCATCTCTACTCTTCTCATTACTCCATGATTATTTTCCTAATTGCACTTTTCCAAACTCCTGATGATTTTCTTAACCACATTTTCTGACCAAGAGGAGTTCTAGGTACCATATAGCAAATATGTCAAGACTAATGGTGTTTCTATAACCAGTTGAAAATAAAGCTATCAGTTAATTAAATTTTTCTTTTTGTCAGAAACCAATATTTTTCCTTAGAATTAATTAGGTGAAAAAAAACCCATGACCTAATCAAGTAAGTTGGTTGATATAACCGAACATGTCCACATAAGACAAGCATTATGTTATCTGAACAAAATATCTAAATAATTTATACTAGAATAGAATATAGAATAGAACAGAAAATGCATAATAAGCGTTACTTCTAATAAAAACAATAAATTATTTCTTAGGACACTAAGAGGCAAAAAAGAGAAGAAAATACAATAGTTATTGTGTGGGAGAACTGGGTGAGATTTTTTTTTGTAGGTCTGAATAACTGGAAATACTACTACCTTTCTTACATTTTGTGTTAACAATTTTCAGTTGTATTCTGATATACAAAGAATTCTTTAATATGTCAGTAAAACAAATACAGTAATGTGCATTAAGAAAGACTTGGAATGCTATGTTAAATGAATAGTTTATTTAATAAGGTGAAAAACCCAATGTGATGAGAGGATGTAATCTATTTGTGGATTTATAATTTTTCAACAAATATTACACATTAATAGGAAAGCCTGAAGTAGGTTGTTTTGTTTATTTAATTGAAAAGATGTATAAAATTGCATAGCTATAGAAACATGCCTAGGAGCATTGACTTATTTTTGTTGTTAAATTGAGTATTGAGCACAGCATCAGATTGAGGTGGAGCTTACGTATAGGTAGAGTAAGCCAGCATTCACCTATGTGACATGATTCTGAAGAGCAACATGAAAGCCTCTCCCTTCAAAGATATATCCCCATTAATATCTCAAATCACATCATCCACCATTCATTTCTTTATATTGTTTCTCTTCTCTTACAGTTCCCTTTTAAAACACAGATACTACTGTGAGGAGTAATACTTCAAACCTTGGTGCAGATTTGTTTATCAGATTATTTTCTTCCTTAGCCAAAAAGAAGGCACAGGCTGAGAGCACAAGTGCTCCAGGTAGAAGAAGTGCATTAAAGAGTGGGAACAACATAAAGACAGGAGATGATGCTAAGGGTCAACGTGGCTTCCTCCACCATGGTGCCTGCTGTTATAGGTTCCAGTTATTTGAACCACACTAAGTGTACTCAAATATCTTTATCCCCGGGACACTACCTTCAAGCACTAGGCTCATGATAAGGTAACTCAGAGAAAAAGTTTGGAGTGCCTGCTTTTGAGAAACCTTGGAGTGCTATGTTAAATGAATAATAGTTTATTTAATAAGGTGGAAAACCCAATGAGATGAGAGAATGTAACCCAAGAACTTCTCAAGTTTAAATAGGGGAGCAGGATTTCAGATACCTTTGATTAATTGTGGCCTTTAATGAATATACATAATTTTGCGGGGTGGTGCTGTAGTTGGGAGATAGTTGTGAGGACTGAATCAAACCTTTTATAATATACTGACTATTTTCTAAATGCTTCCATATTATTTTTGTTCTTCTAACTGATAAAGTCTAGAGTTTCTTTTTTTTTAATTTACAGGCCTTGGGATAGCTGTTATTTATATCATTTAGGACATACCCTCGTTTCTGTTGTCCATAATTTGATTGCTTATATTCTATATGATGATGTTTTTTTTTCCCTGAAACAATACATGTTATGTTCCCTTTTTGCAAAATAAAAAAAAAATCAGAACCTGATAACTTTTTACATTTTCTAGTTTATTTAGGAAGAGCTTAAATATGGTTTATTTTAGAGATGCTATCAAATAGTACTTGCATTAAGAAGGAAAAAATGAGCCTAGAAGAGGTTGACAGTTTTATAGGAGCAGTAGGAGTACTGTGGTTGTGAAGGTTATTCTAGGATCTAGTTTCATTACTAAGTGGTGGCATGTAAATGAAGAATACTTGTCTTAGATACCGAATTGCATGGTTTTTCCTCCCGAATAAAAGTAGCCTTTTGATTCTGTCCCAAATCATCCTTATTTAATAATGCATTTTTGCACAGCATAGAAACCATTTTTCTCTAGAGTTTTGCATTGTGTCGTGACAAATGATAGACAAAGCTGGCAATCTTTTTTTTTTTTTACAAGATCTGCAAAGCCTGTCTCCAGACATTGTGACATTGCTACAGACAGGGTTTGTCATCCATAAATTTACAGCTTATTCCAGTCTCTTCATAAATTGACTAAATTTTTTTGAAAGAAAAAAAATATATAGGTGTATAAAATACCCAGTTACAGGTTGTGTTCTATTTAGCCCTTGATTGAAACGTATTGCTCCTCAGTATCTTTTAGCTATGAAAATTATAATATGGAACAGAGATTAGAATGAAACTATCATGGCTAAGAGGCATTTACTCAGTGGTGGCAGCCACATAAACCTGGGCCCCGAGAATGATGATAATACATTAGGTTCTGCATGCCCGATATTATTGCCGTACATTATGTATGTTTCATTTATACTATTTCGCACACACCAGCAACGCTGACAGATAGGTAATTACTCTCTGCGCCAATGAACACTTATCAGCAGCACCGCTGTTTATTGCGGGAATGAAGTGCGCTTGTCAGTCAAGGTCACTTGTTTGTGTGTCCTCTTTAATAGTTCTTTCACAGTTGTTGAACTTTGCATACAGTTCTTATGGCAGGGTTCCTGGAGGTTCCTTTACTACATAATGTGTTTCTTGTGTTATCAAAGTCACTTGTATTTATCACTTTAATTGATAAACAACCATGTTGCAGGAAGCAGATCGGAAGATGGGAAAAAGCATATTTTGCTAGTCAGCTGATCCCAGCAGGTATTTTGTAATGAATGACCTCAAGGAAAGGCGTTCAACAGAGACCTTTTTTTTTTTTTTTTTTTGAGATGGTGACAGGCTGCCAACCTCAGCTAGTGAAATTTCATTTTATAACGATAACCTTAATTTCATCTGCTGATGGAGCCTGACACAATTTCATAACTACTATCCAGTTAACATTTGTACTCTGGAAGTATTTTTTGCTTGCTCATTCTGAGTAGAGCCTGGTGGTTATTTTCATGCTTACTATATTCATATAATGGGCCAGATCCATTTGTTTTGTCTTTCAACCCGTCTTGTTTATATTTTAGATATGTGCCATTAAACCTTCCCTTCTCATTAAAAAAAAATCATCAGTCTGATACTGTTGATCATGTTGGGCTAAAGAGTTGGTCTTGTTCAAAAATTAACATGGTGTGGCGTTTTATTTTTTTAAGTAAAGATAATTTCAAAACCATTGTAGTCATCCCATACAGCCTGTAATTTCATCTGTTATAAAAGGGGGGCGAAAAAAAGGCTTGAGCCTTTTTTTTTTTTTTTGGCCTGCCACAGGCGCTTTATTAGAAACCAGAATAACCTCTAGGATATAATAATTTATCCAGTCAAGATAACTGGAGCTATTTCCTTAAGCCTGTAATCAGCCTGAGTTTGTGTGTTGTGAGATTTATACTGCAGTTGCTTATTACCAAAGAAACAGTTAAAAAGGATTTATGTTAGTGCATGTTATGTGTGTGTCTGGAATTTTTGTGTATTTAACTTCCCTCCTTGCCCCCTCATCTCTCTCATTCTCTCTTCCCCACTTTCCTCTCCTCCCCCTTTAACCCAGAGCATTATTGTCAAGTGGAGAGCATACCTATACCTACAATTAAATGCAAATTGTATTCAGGCATTAAAGCAGAATCACATTCATTCATTAACCCAAATGATTCTTTTATTTGGAAAAATATATCAGCACATGGTAACATCACATACTGCTTATAAGGAACTATAGTTCCCTGTTTGTGCCCACGTCTATCATTTCATTATTAAAGGACTGAACTATTGAAAAGGTGCCTGTGGATGTTTCTGTTAATTTGATTATACCCATAGAAAAAGAATTTAATTCCCTGGCAGCCACTGGGTCTCATGCCTAACAGTGTGAGTCTAATCTTGTAGTGGAAGGTGTTAAAATCCACTGGCCAGGTCCTGGAAGAAAGAAGGTGGAAGCAATTTGGTTCCCTTCTGAACCCAGGTTAATACTGTGCCTTTGCATTTTCCAACCGCTCCCATCTCTTAGTTCTTAGTTACCAGAGTGTTACAAAGGAAGGGTTTTGATCTCATGTAGATAGCATAGCATTAATTACCCTGACACTAATTAAACTGCATCAAACAAATACCACCGTGTTCCTCAGGGGGACAACAGAAGGCAGTTTAAAATAATTACTGGAGCTTCATGCATGTGTGAAGTTTTCATTACTCTTAGGACACAAGCAAAAGAGATTTGATATCATTAAGCCCCCCCCCCTTTTAGTGATTGCAAAAGAAAAAAATGACTAAAATTTCCTTGGAGCATATTGATGTCTAAATAGTGGCGATTCCAATTCTTGCGAATGGTAACTTTTCTTTAAGGATTGTGAGTCTGTGAAGCAGGAACAGGTGTTCCAGTTCACATTCTGGTATGATTATGTATTAGCTTATGTTTGTCAGACCATTTCATTAACCACCCACTGCTATCACATATACATATACTTTGTTCTTTCTGAACCATGAAATGAAATGCATATATCTTCACTAATGCTTGCTATCAATGTAAATGAGAAAAGGAGGCTTATTACCAATCACTGCTGCTGTGAAGCACACACCTCTGTACAGTTACAGGTAATAAACATCTTTTCATAAGTAGGAAGCAAAGATATATTGAGTTTGGACTATGGCAAGCAATGGTGCTGGGTTACTACTTTCGTATTAATGGTTCGTAATTCCCATGCCTATTTCGTTGTGTGCGTGTGAAGGCTGTCCTAAAGCAGGTGTCTCATCTAAGCACCTGAATCAGTTGTTTCTTGTCGTTCTTATGTGTATCTTTCAAGCATTTTGAAGTCGAAATCACTTTTCTGGTCAACGGTGAAAGCACCAGCTTCTCAGAGGAAAATTAGAGCTTCTTTGCATCGTTGAACAAATGATGCCCGTGTCTGGGATCAGTAGCCACTATTGTTGGGATCGTTTTGTGGTCTCTTCACGAGTGGTCGTCAAAGTGGATTGGTGCAAAATAAAAATGTTTTAAAATGTCATACCTTGACGAGAAGTAAATGGCATCGCCAAAATGATACACAGTGATACCAAACTTCTCATCTAACGTATGCCATTCCGCTTCCTCATGCTGCCTCTTGGTGCGACTATGCTTGCTCCTTCCACTAAACCTGGGTCTAGATATGCTTATAACACCGAATATATTTTCACAAGGTCACTTATCCTGTTTATTTCAATGACATATGATCAGTGTGGATAAAGTTGCTTGGGGTTTAGCATCCAGTGCCAATCACCCACACTGAATGGTGTTTGGGATTAAAAAGGTATATGGGTCATTTCCAGATTTATGCAACTCGTATTTCATTCACTGGATGGCTTGTAGAATGTGATGATTAAAGGGTTTTGTGTATGCAGTGCTGCATTTCCTAAGCCATTTATTTTTTACTCCATTTGGAAAGCAGTAATTTAGAGGAATTATGCATTATTGAAAATTTCCAGTGATTTAAAAAAATTAAAATAATGCCAGATATTTTAGGAAACCTGTTTAGCAATACAGTACAGAATTAGTGTTTTGTAATTGTCATACTAAGCAAAAAAAGATCCAAAGTGATTGAAGAAGAAATAGAAAATTAATCCAGTTGTAGAGATACTATGAGTCCAACAAATGTGCAAAAAAAAAAAAAAGAAAAAGAAAAAGAGTACTTTTGTTCCTTTATAGCCAGATGGTTTATCCTATTTTAAGCTGATAGTAACTTCATGCATTTCTTTTGAATGTCACTGGTTTTAACTGGCAGACAGTATCTACTATTAGAATTTTCCTTATTCCTGGATGATTTAAAGGGTATTTTTGGAACATTTGGATGATCAAACTGTACACTAAGTAAAAATTTCCTTACACTTAGCTCATACTTGAAAAAAAGTGTTTATATAATGAAAAAAACTCTAAAAATGAACAGTTCTTTTTTTCTTTCTTTTGACATGATGTTGACAGAAGTCGCTTTGATGTAGTTTAGAGTCATGAATTTTCTATCTGTTCTGTTTTTCCTGGGGCTCCATCTATTCAGACATCCTGATCTGTCATTTTGTAACACTTTGTGAAGTGCTTGACAGATAGTGGTTTTGACAAGTGCTGGACATCAGCAGCAATTCAGAATAAGCAGCGTATATTTCTCCAGGTAAAGTGACAAGATGTCCAAAAGCGTAAGAAGAATTGTGTAGTCTTCAATCACATCTAATGTGATAAAGCAAGACTTTTTGTGTGTGTGTTCTCTATTTGTTTTCCACTGCATATTTACTAAGACTTAAAATTCTACCTGCACTCAAACTAGAGATATTTTTCCCATCTTTTTATAATGCTTAGTAATAGGAACATATTGGTTACAAGAGCAAAAACTGGCCAGTTTTGACTAGTTAGCTAGTATATCATAATATAAATATCTTTAAAACTGTAATAAAAGAAGGTAGATGATCCTCTGATACCTTTGGTGAAAATGGTTGACATAAATAATATGTGCTTGATCAATTATACTGTGCCTTTTAAAAATTGCAAGTTTATACCTTCCACTCTTCATGGTAAAGAGAACTCTTCTTACATGCCTTGACTAGATCTGTTGACTGCTGGTTATTCAGGACCCAGATAGAGAGGTCAGGTTTTTTTCTATTGTGGAATTACATGGAATAGAATTCCATGAGGACTAATGTCATCAGTATATATACATTGTACCCTATATTGGAAATGTAACACATTCCATTTAATTATTTTGCATCTGTATTCACTCAAGAAACAGCTGTTGAAAGTTGAATAGGATGCAAAATGGCATAGCCTGAAGATGCCCTTGTTCACTCAGCTAACTCCCTTTTGATGTGATGTCTACTGGCAGGGTTGGGTGGTGAATTCAACTTCTTTGACAGCCATCAGCCCCACTGACCAGAGGTTTCAGATTTTGCAATGAGGGAAAAGGGTATGTGTAGGGGGGGAAATCCATAATTTTAAATTTTTTTTCAGCTGCTGGATTTAAGGCCCCTGCCAACAGCTATCTAAATCAACACCATGCCAACATGTTCTGCAGTCGGAAGGTCACTCCAACATCTGGCCCTACAGTCTTGTTCTTTAAGGTTTGTCATGGGGCAGCATCTGTTTATGGAGTCTTTTCCAACCTCTCTTTGATCACTCTGACAGCAAAAAGAAGCTTCTATCACACAGGCTGAGCTAGGATTTTTTAAAAATCAAGAATGTGAAGCATTTCAAAACTGGTGGAATTTCATAGGATGTTTCTGCTGTTTACTTTTTCTTGAATTTGTCATATAAGACAGAGGAAGAGGTAAACAGGTGATCCTCTCTTCTCATGGTTTCACAGAATATGACCACAGTCAATAGGTTGAAGATGTGAAAACAGAGATGCTAAGCTGCTTATGTCGGGTTGAGCTTGGTCAATATTTAAAGGGGAAAAGTTTAAGCGAGTAGATGTTTAACTCTTATTGACCTTCTCCTCCCAAATCTTTCCCCTCTCCAAACCATTTTCTGTACACCTGTCAAGTAGATATTCCTAAAGCATACATCTGACTATCACTCTCCTTCTCAAGTTTCAGGCTTCTTTGCTTCTAGTATAAAATATTTCTTTGTTGGGTGGTTAAAACTTTTTACATTCTGATTCTAAACCAGAGTTCTTGTTTTGTTTTGTTTTGTTTTGTTTTGTTTTTTAAATGTCTTGGAATCCTTTGTCAGCCTGGTGAAACCTATGAACTACTTTTCAGAATAATGTTTGTAGCCTATTCATAGTGGAAAGAAATGTGAAATTTCAGTTAGAGATTAGTGAATACAAAGATGTTAAGTTTTGAAAAAAATTTTTTTAAGATGTAAGTTCTGGGGGATTTTCTATCCAGGTTCATAGACTTGAAATTAGTAAGCAAGTAAAAAATCCCTACTCTTACCTATCTTTCCAAACTTATTTCTCAAAAATTCCTTCCTTCCTCCCTTCCTATCTTGATTTCTCTGACTGAAAGGTTCTTTTTACTCCTGTGTGCCTCTTGGAATTCCTAGCTCCATTGAGGTACAAAAATGCCACTTCCTGTAAGACTTTACTGAGTCTCATTCCTCACTCTCCTTCACCCTAATTAATGGCTCTCACTATTTCTGAAATTTTCTTGTATATATTTTGTATTCATTTATTTGTATATGTGTTGTTTTCCCCAATAGGTCATAGACTATTGTAATTTTTAAAAAAAAACTTTAAATCTCTAGCCTGGCACACTGTAGATACTTAATAAATATTTGATTGAATTCTTGGAAGGAAAAGTCAATGAAAAATACTAATCTAGGGGGCATTTGGGTACCTCAGTGGATTGATAGCCAGGCCTAGAGATGAAAGGTCCTGGGTTCAAATCTGGCCTCAGACACTTCTAGCTGTGTGACCCTGGGCAAATCACTTAACCCCCATTGCCTGGTCCTTACCACTCTCTGCCTTGGAACATAGTATTGATTCAAAGGTGGAAAGTAAGGGGGAGAGAGAGTAAGAGAGTGAGATAGAGAGAGAGAGAGAGGGAGGGAGGGAGGAAGAAAAAGCAGAAAAAATACTAATTTAATAATGGCATTTGTAGATTATATGATTTGGAAATTATTTCCATATTTTAAAATACTTAGAAGATTATCTAGTCTTATGGCACAGGTTTATCCTTATTGACTGTAGACTAAGAGGTCTTGAAGGTCAAAGTTCAATTCTTTTAAAATTTGCAATAAATCACACTAAACTTCCTCTATTCTCCCTAATGAGCAAGCTTTGATTGAAATTCTTTGTAAACAGAATGGTGACATTTTACAAATTCCACTAATTGCTATTTTCTAAAGTTCTGATGCCAACCCTTATAACTTTAAGATAAATACATCATAAAATGTTTTCATGATTTCCTTTCATTTTCATTTATTTTACATTCATTCAGAAAACACTGATTCTTTAGACCAAAAAAGATTTTTTACTTTCTCATTGAATTTATTTGCATATTTTCCTGTCATTTTTTGCATTCATATTTTTTATTCATTCTAAATAATAAAATGATTTTAAAATGCTTACTATGTACAGAAATATGTATTAAGGGCTGGGGAAAAACATAAAATTTAGTTTAGGTTCAGTCCCTGAGCCTCTATGGACTTAAACAGTCAAAAAAGGGAAGCAAGACTTTGTCACAGATGTCTAACAGAAATGCAGAATAAAGAACTACGTAAAATCTCAGGAAGAAGGTAATTACTGGCATCATGGATACAGAAATATCAGTGGGACTTTCAAATGTGACCAGAAATTCGACAACCAAAGAGAGAAGTGTGAGCAAAAGCACAGGGACAGGGAGTAGACCAGTTTGGCTACAGGGTGGAGTGAGAGGAGTAATATGATAATAGTATATAATAATATAAAATTATAGAATAATAAAAGTTGCCAGGAGCAGAGTATATTAATTTCTCAGTAGACCATAAGGAGGAACTGGAGATTTTTGAACAGATGAGTAATATAACCAGATCTATGTTGAAGTTTTTTTTTTGTTTGTTTTTTTGCTAACAATATGAAGGGTGTATTGGAAGACAGAGAACAGTGATAGGATGTCTTGAAGGGAGGCTCTTGTAATAATCCAACTAGGTGGCAGTGAGCATTTCCATTATGGTTGTATTTATGGGGATAGAGTGAAGAGAAAGTTACAGAGGGAGGTTGTATAGGATTTGGTAAATGACTGATATTTTAGGCAAGAATGAGAAAAGAGTTAAAGAAGATCCATCACTAGGAACATGGAAGGATGGGTCAATTATGATACCACAGACAAAAAAAGTAAAATCTGAAGAAGAAATATATTTAGAGGGGAAGATCATGAGCTCCATTTAGGACATGTTAAATTTGGGGTGCAGGTCATACTTTGAGATGGAGATGTCCTCTTATTGGAAATTGACTGTAAATTTGTTTTTGTTTTTACTTTACTTTTATTTTTATTTATTTACTTTATTTATTTATATTTTATATTTTTCATAGTTTTATGATTCATGTTGTTTCTTCCCCCTTTTCCCTCCCCCTCCTGGAGTTGACAAGCAATTACACTGGAATTATACATGTACTATCACTCAAAACATATTTCCATATTTCAGTATGAAATTGGAACCATTTCCTTCTATTATCTCATAGTATCAAAATTGATCTCACTGAGTTATGCTTTATCAATTAAAATGATTCACTTTTAATACAGTTTCTTTCTACTATTTTAGCTGGAAACTCTGGGAGTATATCATTTACTAGCAGGAGAAATAATACTAATCTTAAAATAAACATAAAAAACCCTTAAAGGAGTTTCTTACCAAAATAATACAAGTTTATTACTGATCAAGATTTAGTAATGTGTATCTAGCATCATTCAATATTAATAGAATGAGTATAGAATTATTTCTTTAGAAGTAAAAATGAATTTAAATTTAAATTCTACTTAAGGTCAACTGTAACTCTAAGTATATAGAATAGTTGGCAATTTGCATTGGTAGAAGGAATTGCCTTAACCAATAAAATCACAGGGTGCAAACTAAAAAAAGAAAAACATTTTTATAAGAAAAACATATTAATAAACTCTTCTATCATGGATTAGAATTTAAATGGACATAAACTTTTATATAGATGTATTCTATGTAGCTAATGCAAATCTGTATAATCACCTTACTTATGTAGCTAATGTAAATCTGTATATACACGTTATAGGGAAGAGCCATGAATTAATGATTGGGGTTGCCAAATTTACCACTATCTGTCCTCTTTATACTGGTCCATGTAACAAATTATCTATTTGATCATGAGCCAGTCATTTTAATTCTATAGGTTTTTTTTTTTTAATGATAGTTGGACTAACTGATTTCTAAGGTTCTTTTCAGTTCTAAATTCTGTGATTCTCTTATGAAGGATAATCATTTGTTAGCTTCAATAAGGTCATAGTCACAATCTCATGATGCAAAAGTACAAAGTTTCAGACATTGTCCTCATCTGAAATCAGCTTGGAGGTCAGAGAAAATAGTTGGATTTACAAATTCTTTATGTATTCTTAACTCATCTTACCTCCTCCTCTACCGCTTTGTATATATTTTTCATGTACTTACATTCATTCCCTGATAGAATGGGTGGATCATCTTGTCATTCGCTGATAGATATTAATTATTAGACCAAAGGCAGTAGACTTTAATTATATAAAGTAATATGTTGAAAATTCAAGAGTAAACATCCATAATTTAATTGGTTTCCTAAGTAATCTCTCTTATTGTGAATAGTTAGCTTTAAAATATTGCATATTTATACACACCTGAAGAATGTGTGTGAACACATGTGTGTATGTATGTATATACATAAATGTATATATGTTTTAGTTGATGGAATTATGGGTATCATATCATTTGTTTTTATATGATTTCTATATATGTATGTACATATATGTGAATGGAAAGGAGGGATTAAATATTTTCATGTAAATCTGCATAACTCACATTTCTTTTGCATGTACTCTATATGATGAAAAAAATCATGAAATTTAGCCTTTAAAATCTATTTATTTTTTAATAGGCTTTAAAAGCCTATTATATAGGGCAACTAAAATTTTTCTTTAATAACCTAAAGAATTTAGTTTAGTATATTACTTTGACCACCAGAGGGAGTGTGTATTGTTAGGAATGGCAAAGAAACCCTTGAGAATTATTATAGACTCACAGGATGCTTTCAGGGTTTTGATACTAATCTATTGTCTCTCCACGAAACCTTGTGCACAGAAAATCCCAGAGTTATATTTTATTTTAAAGAGTCTGTGACTTTCAACCATAGAGTGGGCTTCTGCAAGAACGTTCCACCAAAGATAGCTTTTAAGAGTTGCCTAGAAGAAATGAGGATTTCTTAAATTTAAGCAAGAACCATGCCTTGGTTTGGAAAAAATTTTTATCTTTTTCCATAATGCTAGTTCCATTCCTGATGAATAGGAAATGCTTTTGTTTGAGGCAACTTCTTTTATGAGCTTTACATATTACTGGGAAGTTTTATTTTTTTAACATGTGATGAGAACTAAAATTTTTTTGCAAAAGTGGGTCATTTGACAATTTAATGTTGATTTTTAAAATGCCCCATGTAATCAGACATCATCTATCCAGAATGATATTTTAAGTTTATCTATGTGGTGGGCACAATGCTGAAGAAAGAACAGGAGAATTTCAGAGATGATGCCAGGGTTTAGAAAGCCCATCCACATGCTGTCTCTAATTCCCATTCAGTTTCAGCATTTGTAAGAGGTTTCACCTGGAAAAGAGTCTGTTCTTAAGCCCTCAAATGGGCATTGTGACAACAACAGCTGGGCAAACTATTTTCCTCTTGACCTACTGATGGACCTCACCTCTAACGTGTGGGGACTTCCTTCTAGGGTTAGAGGGTAATTAAGCCTCATGTCCAGGCAACTCTTGGCTGCTCTTCAGAGACTTTCAAATAAATAGCGATTCTGATATGTGCTTTTGCAGAACAGCCTTATAAATGAAAAACTGAATGAAAAGCACTTGTTTATTCCAATTTTATCACCAAAGAACTAAGGAATAGCGGAAACTTCTATTAACTTGCTGTGAGTATGACAGCTTTCAATTAGAAAAATCCAACTTTCAATATTTTTTTTCTTTTTCATATTTCTGTGGGGCATTATGGAGCAAATGGGCTTGGCTTGTTTGATCTGAATAGCCATGCGCTTCAGACCTTTCTAGTGACTAGGTTAGGATTTTTCCTCTTTTAAATTAGCCAACTTTAAACTATGGTGGAGCAAGAGAATCGGGACTGCTTTTAATTTGGTCTTTGTACTCATAGCTCCTAGCAAAGTGCCTGACATTGATAAATGCTTAATAAATGCTTAATAGATTCAGTCTTCATAGATCAAATAGCGCATCACCTTCGGGTAATCTAAAGTGAGTCAATAAATACTCATTGCCTACCATTTTGTGAGGCACCTTGCCTGGGTGGGAATACAAAGAAAGGCAAAAGACAATCCCTGCTCTCAAAAAATTCTCAATCTGTTGGGGGAAGACCCCATATAAAAAGCTAAAAATCCCTCAAGAAGCTCACAGTCTATTGGAGGATGGCTTAGGGTATAACTGACATGGGGAACATGATGAAATCTTAGCCAGGTAGAGAATTATACGGTCTTCTCGAGTCCCTTCCTTAAATGCAGCATGTGGGATGAGTGCTCTAATGTCCATACTCCACCCTCTCCAAGCAGAGGGAGAGAAGGACCCCAGATGATCACAGATTTGGAGAAGGAAAAGACCTTTGTCATTGAGTCAATTCCCTTCAACTTATAGATAAGGAAACTGGGCCTCAAAGAGATTAAATGACTTGTCCAAGACACATAAAGCTAAGATTTGAATATTTTTCCTCTCCTTCCAAATCCATCACACTTTTCCCGGCACCACATAGCTCTAAAAGCAAATTGTTATACTTTGAATGCATCTTGTCTTATGAACTCAAGATTTACAACACAAGCAATTGAAAGACTTTGTAAATTTGATTCTTGGTTCAGAAATCCAGATAGTCTTCAGATCCAAGGAGTCTTCACTGACTCTCTTGAGATCTGTGATCCCCTGTTAACTATTTGTTTAGATGTGTTGTAGAGAAAATCATTGGCAAGACATTGGTTGTACTGTATGACCTCAATTTTCTTACTTATAAAAGAGAAAATGATAACAACAATGATGTCCATATGATCTGAGATTTCACCAGTATAGGGCACTTCATAGTTTTGTCTAAATCCTATTGAAATATTTGAACTACAGGAACTTGCCCAGGATCACACAACTAGGAAATGTCAGGAATGGAATTTAAACTCAGATATTTCCTGAGTTTAAATTCCCAGAATTCCAGCCACTACAACATACTTTTCTTTAATCTCTAGACCTGTTATTTCATTGGTATAGATAAGGCCCAGTAAGTGAATTTCCTCCAAAAACAGATTAGCAACTCATCTACAATTTACATTGAGAGAATTCCTGAGGACACTCAGAGTTTAGGTGCCTTGTCAGTATGTGACAGAAGTAGGCCTTAATCCAGCAATCCACTGTGCTATCTTTCCTTAGCTGACATTTTGTGGTATTTTAAGATTTACAAAGTACTCTATATGCACTAATTCATAGAAAAGATGGCCTGCTTTCATTTTTAACCCTAACCTAATAAGGGATTCTACAAAATTAAGAGTAGACTGCCAGTTAACTGTCATCAATTTCCTCTGCTACTCATGCATATATATGGTTCTCCTGCAAAGCAAACTTGTTATGTTAAATATAGAATTAGTGTCCTTCTGCCTAAAAGAATCTAGATTTATATAAAGTTGTAAAATTTAAGAAATGGAAGGGATCTCAAATGTAACATATCTGAACCTTTTATTTTGCAAATAAGTAAATCAAAGCTTAGAGAAATCAAATGAGTCTTCTGAAATGATCTAGCAAGTTACTGGCAGATCCAGTTCTAGAGCCTGCGTCGTTTGACTTTGACACTGACGTTCTTTCCAGTCCAACTCGAAGAAATGGTTCTCTGAAAAATATTTTTAGAAGCAC
Organism: Gracilinanus agilis; assembly: GCF_016433145.1. Lineage (NCBI taxonomy): Eukaryota > Metazoa > Chordata > Mammalia > Didelphimorphia > Didelphidae > Gracilinanus > Gracilinanus agilis. The sequence continues at coordinate 503,833,222 of NC_058130.1, forward strand.
TTTTCTAAAACTATCATCTTAATTAAATTGAATTACTAATAGAGAATTAGTGGACATCTTAAATAATGTGCATTACCCTCATAGATAATCTATCTAGATTGTCCTCTTTAGAGATTTTAGAGCTACATGCTCTATTAACCAAGTCCTGCCCAGAGGTATACAATAACAAATGGTACAAATACAGAGTGAAAGTTGGTAAATAAACCTTTCCCACCAGCTCCTATGGAGTGATAAAGTCCAAATACACACAACAAACCAGGAAATTGAATAATATATTGGATTATAAAAAAGAGGAATTATTTTATCCCCTAGCTATAAAATGTCTACAATTGCTACATAGGTTAAAACTGTAGAGAGAGTATCTATTCTTTTTTATCTCTGATTCATTCTATCAACAATCAACAAGTATTCTACATGCCAGACACTGCTAGTTGTTGGGGATATGAAAATAAAAATGAAGCAGTCCTTGCCCTCAGGTGGTTCCTATTCTCACCAAGAAGTGACTTGACTTCATTTAGCTACCGAGTCATATCTTATTAATAAAAATGTAGTCCTTTCTCATTCTCTTCCACATTTTCTCTAGCCCTTTTTTTTTTATTTCCTGCCATCTGCCCCCTTGATATTCAGCTGTACAAAGATTTTTCTTGGCTTAGTGTTTAGTTTTCATATATGCTTAGTTGAATGGATCTCAATGAATATTTCAGGTTTCAGTTCTCTATCCTCTCTAAACTATAATCATGATCATAACTATTCAAACCATCACCTGATATTCAACGTAATGTAGTCTTGACTTATCAGGGAAGATTGAAGCATGGCATATATGTAATTTTGGCCTTACGTGATTGTTTAGTTTTTCTTAATGATATATACATCTATTTTAAATTTTAATTAATTAATTGATTGATTGATTGATTAAAACTATTTTTCCATGGTTATATGATTCATGTTCTTTCCCTCTACTCCTCCCTCCCTGCTCCTGTAGCCAACAAGTAATTCCACTGGGTTTTACATGTGTCATTGATCAAGACCTATTTCCATATTATTAATATCTGCAATAGAGTGATCGTTTAGAGTCTACATCCTCAATCGTGTCCCCATCAAACCATGTGATATAAATGATATAATTTTAACCTTCTAGAGTATTAACCAATCTACATAAATAAAAAGTACTAGCTGGAAAGTCAGGAAACCTAAGTTCTAGTCCAAGCTCCATCATGTACTAGTTTTATAACTTTGGGGTATTTATTTCATTTCTCTGGACCTCAGTTTCTACATCTGCATGATAGGAATAATAACTATTGTTCTGCTTGGTTTTGTTGTCATAATAAAATGAAATAATGTATCTATGGAGTGCTTTTGAAGTAGAAAAGGACTGTACTAATTATTACTTCTACTTCTGAATGATTCTGAAAGATACTTTCTAAGTTGATTATCAAGGACTGCACCAACTAGAGATGGAAGAGAATTCTAGAAATAAAGGATAGAAAATCACATGTCCATTTGGAATGTATCTTGATGTGACATTCTGGTCCTAAACCTAATTTTTATCAGACTACTTTCTAGTTTTCTCTGAAATCTTTAGTCAAACAATGACTGAAAGTTTACTCCAAAGTTAAAGGGATAATTAGATTTGTTAAAATCTATGGCACTATGTTCATTTTCTTCTATACACAATTACATAATCAATTGCATTGATGTCTCTAATACTTAATGAAAGAGTTTTGATAACTACTATTTTATAGTATTTGGTATAGGATCTGGTACTAATATAACTTCTTTGATAACACTTTTATAATTATTTACATTAAGATTGTTGACCTTTTGTTACTCCAGAGGAATATTTTATTGTTATGTTCTCTAACTCTATAATTTAAAGTAATTTGATTTGTATAGTGCTGAACAAGTAAATTAATTAAGGTAGCATTATTATCTTTACTATACTGACATGACCCAATCATGAGCAATTAATGTCTTTCCAGTTACTCAGGTCTCTATTGCTATAAAGAGTATTTTCAGTTGAATTCATATAGTTTTTATATGTGCCCTGAAAGTGAGGCTCACAAATAGTTTATACATTATAGAATTATTCTGAATGGAATTTCTATTCCAGCTGAATTATTTTTACAAACAAAACTGCTGATGACTTCAGTGTGTTTATTTTGCATTTTGCTACTTTATTGAAGGTATTGTTTCAACTAATGTTTAGTTGAGTTTCTAAGGTTCTCTAAATAGACCTTACCATCTATCCTTTTATCTAATTAAATATCATAAAGGCCAAGAACAAAACTCTGACAGACTCCATTGGAGACTTTCTTACAAGTTTGTAAAAAACAATTGATGAATACTTTTTGAGTCTAGCCATTTGGCAAATTTTTTCCCACTTGTGGAAAGAGGTGATGTTGGGAAGGAAGGGATTCAGAATCAACCTCTGCAGTATTCCCTGATTTTCTTCCACTTCAAATGGAACCCACTAGGAAGTTCAATAAGATCAAATGCGGAAATAGGAACATGATTAAACATTCTTATTTTTTCTTTAAGTCTATAAGGTCATCCACCTCTACAAAATGCCCTAACCAAGCTTTTAGAACAGTAGGGCAGGATACAAAAAATCAGTTGCAGAAACAAAAACAAAACAAAATAGCCACAATGCCTCTTTAAAAAAAATTAAACACATGAGAAAAATTAAATGGCAATTAATGCATTGTTCTTACCTTACATTTTCACAGTACCCTTGTACTCTAATGCTGATCATGCCATCTTTCCAAAAAGATATAAAGGCCCTGACGGTTTACAATTGCTGAACATCCCATGATGCTTTTCATGAGAGGCAGGCTATTAACCCTAATGTCCTGGCAGGATTCCAGGTTAGTTAATTAAATCCCTCCTATAGCTTCAAAAGATACACTATTCTTTATTCTCAACTGTTGGTTAGCTCTATTGAGTAGCTAGATTTCACCTTAAAGGGAGCATAGATGATGATGTTTCAGTAGTGAACAAGGTGTCTGTGTAACGTTGTGTAATTGGCTAATATATATTTTATACACACACACACATATAAATACATATATATGTATATATATGTATGTATGTATGTATGTATATTACCCCAAGGACATGAAGCAGGGACCAGAAAACAAGTCTGCATAATAGCAAAAGTAAATTCAGGATCTCCATAGGAAAAAGAGAAGGGGAAAAGGTTCTTTCAGAGTAGCAAGAGAGTGGGAAAATGGCTAAATTTGCAGTCAGAAGACCTGGATTTGAATCACTTGTCTGATACTCACCTCTATCTCCCCTTCCTCTTCTAGAGTCTTCCTACTAAGATTACCTTCCATTTCCAGTATACATAACTTCTGTTTAATTTTAATTTTATTTTATTAGGTCATAAGCCCTATTAGAGCATGGGCTACTTGAGGTCAGGGACCATGTTTTTGCCTCTCTTTCTACCCCCCACATATAACATGGTATATGGCACAAAAGGTAGCCCTTAATAAATGCTTATAGATTGACTGACATGATAAAAAACATTAAATTCAAAAAATAAGTATCTCTCATGCCCAGAGAGACACTAATTTAGCCTTTTTAAACTAGAAAAAGTGTAAATGTATGTCTCCAGGTCCTTTTTAAAATCTTATCCTTCTGCTTCATACACCACATTCAAATCCATTGCCACATCCTGTCAATTAAAACTCTAAAATATCTCAAACCCATTTCCCACTTTTCAAGCTTTTTTATGCAGTTAATTAGCTGTTTGCTGAATGACTGAATGAAATGTTTAGAAAATACAGTTGAATGTTACATTGTGAAAAAGATTAAAGCTAGCCATGGGATTGGTAGTATCTCCATTAGCTACATTTTCATGTCAAAGGATAAAATAATTATGCTCAAGAAATGGTATTCTTGCTATATGTCTATCTAGTTATATTCAATATTGCTAGCCAAAACAAGTAAAAATAAAATTATATACTAATCTAGAGAAAGAAATATTGTAGTTAAGGATGTGACAATGCTTGATGGACAAGAATGGTAGTACATAGAAGGAAGGGATAGAAAATAAAATCATGAGATCATAGATTCAGGAATAGAAGATACCTTCAAGATTATGTTATCCAATTCTTTCATTTTTCAAATGAGGAAATGGAGTGGGAAGGATCTTATTATTTATCATTTTAAGTTTATTTTTAACTTAACAGTGAATAAGCAAAGAATAATGTAAAACATTTAAGTGCATGTACATGGTAGGGTCACCATGTCTCAGTTCTTCAACAGATTCCATTTTTTTAACATCTTTACCCCTCCTTGAAAGCTCCCCTCACTGATCCCAACTGGTTCCAGTTCCAGTCTGATTTGTTATGAATGTAATAATTTTTATGGCATTGCAGAGAATAAGTTGGTATTTTACAACTGGGAAGGGATGCTAGAGATTATCTAGCCAAAGTTTTGTCTTTTACAGAAAAGAGAACTAAGATTCAGAAAGTTTGAGTGATTTGCCCAAGGTCACATAGCTAATTATTAACATAGCTGAGGTGACAATTCTAATCTCCTCTCCCCCGGTCCATTACTCTTTCCACTATGCCACAACTATTAACATTCCTGTGTGTATCTTCCATTTGTGTGCTCTGATCTCTTCCATTTGATTGTAAACTCCTTTGGTGTGGGGACCTTTATCTTCAATTTCCTTTCTAACCCTCTACAATTCCATTCACAGTGAGCACTCGATAAATGCTGCCGACTAATTAATTGCCTTCTAATGGCTTAGCAACTAGATATACACATTTTTCTGGTTACACGCACACTGTATTTGCCCCCTTTCCCTCTGGCCCTTTTATGTAGAATGTTCACAGTACTTTAAATTAGTGACACATTTAGCTACCACTGAAGTAGAGGTTCTAGAACCAACCTACCTCATAAAACTTAGAATTTGCAGAGACTTAAGGAGTCATCTTCCTCTTACCTTTGTCTTCCAAGTATACCAGAGGGTTTCCAGATGCAGCCAAGATAACCTTATTTTTCTGGAAATCTTCTTTCTATAACAATTAGGGAAAAGCTTCTTGGAAGTGGTGGAGATTCAATTAATGCATGTATATTTTGCTGACATTGACTTTTTCTTTTTTTCATGAGCAACTGAAAGACCTCCCAAGGTAGTTCCATGCCAGTTTTACCATGTTTTGTCACAGTTTTTTACCTTGTCTTTTTAATTTACAGGGGGTAAAAAGTATTCATTAAGCAGGGAAGTTAAGCCATTTTGGTCTTTCTGTAAGGTGTTGAGGGAAATTCTCACTCCGGGAGACATCTTAGAAAATAGAAATTCTGCTTTATAGAGACTTAACTAGCCTCAAGCAGCCAACTTGGGAGGCAAAGGAAGTTTACTTCACTAGAAAATCAGACCTGACTTTAAAACCTCAAAGCAGAGGGACTCTATTAGGAAATGCTTATGGCTTATGGGAGTACCAAGATGGGCATCCAGCCACACACAGGGACAGGGGAAATAAGAGATGGACACAACCAGAGCAGTAGCCAACACTTCTCTTACAAGGTAACCCATAGCTGCCCAGTAGGGTCAGGACAGAGATAAAATCTGAAAATGTGACGACCTAGGAGAGGACAATGGGTTTTATAGAGAGGCTGGCATGATTTAGAAATGGGTTGTACCCAGAAGAGAAGCAATCAGCCATAGGAGAGGTCAGGCTTCAAAAGCCAGAGAGGTGTTCTAAGCTGCTCTAATGCCATTGCCCTCCCTGAATCAATGTCAGACTTCTTTTAGATGGTTGTTTCACCTTAGCAACTGCTCTCTGCCTAACAGGATATAATGCATAATGTGAGCCATGAGGGTGGGAGGTTGGGTGGATGGAGGAGGGTAAGAGAGATAAGGACTTGGTGGCCAAGAGAAATGCCATGTACAGAGACACAGTGCTACATGTGCAATTTGTGCATGCCATGAGTGTTCACTTACATTTCTCACTGGAAGGCATATAAAGCTAATTGCTTATGTACATGTTTTAACCAGAAAACTGTACTGGCAGAAAGCTAATGCCTGGGGATATTTGTATCCACAAGCTTCAGTGAAGTTAACAGGATCAGTAGTTCCAGCCAAAGGAAAAGCATAAGTAATATAGCTCATGCCTTTAAAAGTTTCAATTTTTAGAAATTGTATGTGACTATTTTTTGAATTCTTTATTTGGGTAAAACTGGCCTCAAATGTACCAAATGTTTTTTTTAAAATAACTACAGCTTGTTTCACATATATATGTGTGTGTGTATGTATGCATATATTATACATATATGTATATATATACATATAAAAGAAAGACGCATGCGTTATTGTAGAGCTTCAGGTTCTTTCTTTGGATTTAGGGAAGAATTTTAAAAATCACTATACTTTTAAAAATATATATTTTCCGAGTAAACTCGCAAAAATGGAATGAAAAATTAACAAGGACTCTTTAAAATTTTTTTCAAATACTTACCTTCTGCCTTAGAATTGGTTCCAAGGCAGAAGAGGGGTAAGGGCTAGGCAGTGAGTGGTTAAGTGACTTACCCAGGGTCATACAACTAGGAGATGTCTAAGGCTAGATTTGAAGCTAGGACCTTAAGCCCCCTGGCCTGGCTCTATCCCCTGAGCCATCTAGCTGTCCCAACAAGAACTCTTAAAGTGTGTGTGTGTGAGTGTTTTTAGTTTCAAAGGATGAGTATTGTGAAAAGAAATCTATCTTTCAAAAAAGTTGCCTAATAATTTGATTAAAAATTATTGTATAGTCTTACTTAATACTTTTTAAAATATGAAAACCATTGATATATTAATACTTGATGAGAAAAGATTTCAGAACTACATATTTGAATAAAGTATTAGAACTAGCAACTGATATGTGGTTAAATATATATGTATATATTTATATTTATAAGGAGAACAGTACATTTTAACCAATTAAATATGTGGCAATAATTTACTAGAGCCATTTTGCTAACAATAGATATGGCAGTAGAAACCCAGAATTAATTGCCCTCTCACTACTCTATTAGACTGTTATGAGTTGTTTATAATAGATAGAGAACATGAACATTTCTAAAGAAAGCAATTTTTATTCAAAATTAATAGTATTAGAGAAGAAAGTTCATTGTCCTTATAATGTTCCTTTCTTCAGATTTCCAGGGAAAGTCATATAGATAGATCTAAATATAGGTAGGTAGGTGTCATACCATAGTTAGCTAACCCAGAACCCTCAAGAAATAGACTTTTCAGCAAATCCTAATGTCATAAACACCCACATGACCTACTGGGAAAGTCTGCTCTTAGAAGATACCTGAAGAGGGCTTAGGAAGATCCTGGCCCATCCCAGCTATGTCTCAGAATGGATGGGAATAAAAATAAGCTTCTTTATAAACAGTTTGCAGTACAGAATAGAGAGCCAGTTTCATATCCATTTAGACCTGGTTCTGCTTCCAACATATCCTAGCTCTGTGACCCTGCACAAGTCACTTAGCTTCTTGCTACTCCAAGAAACTCCTTAACTTAAATATTAATTATTTTTCAGAGGAGTTGCTGCTACATTGGGAGGGGAGGTTTCCTTATCTGGAAGTTTCCTATGTCAATAAAATTACAGGCCTTGGGTCCTTTTCTATCCTTTTCTTTTTAAACGCCATTAGAAAAAAGATAATAGGTACACGCTAGTGAGATATAATATTGTCACAGGCACAAGTCCCAAAGTATTAAATTTGGATGGACTGACTCTAAATTCATTTTTGGTGGCCATTTGTTTATATGTATTAACATAATATAATATGTAACATAACAATATAATATATATCAGTGATTCCCAAAGAGGATGCTACCGCCTCCTGGTGGGTGCTGCAGCGATACAGGGGGGGAGCAGTGATGGCCACAGGTGCATTTATCTTTCCTATTAATTGCTATTAAAATTTAAAAAAAAATTAAATTCCAGGGGGCCAAGTAATATTTTTTCTGGAAAGGGGGCAGTAGGCCAAAAAAGTTTGGGAACTACTGATATATATATGATTTGTTATAAGTGTGTAATAAATTATAAAAATGCTTATCCATCAGAAACAAATTCTCACATTAGTTATGTTCCAAAATCTATCTCATTTTTTCCCATATCTCTACCCCCATCCTATTTGTCTTCCTCTTTCCTCCCCAAGAAGACAGGTAGTATGATTTATAGTGCTACATGTATTGTCATATAACACATTTTTCTGTTCATCATATTGTGAAACAAGGCACATATTGCTTTACCCTAGAGAAAAATTCATGGAGGAAATAAAGGGAAGAATGATATGTTTCAGTTTGTATTTGGACTGTTCCTTCTAGAGCAGTGGATATGCTTTTTTTCATAAGTCCCATGGAGTCTCATGGATCCTTGCCTTGTTGATAATAATTAAGTCGTTCACAATTGACCAGCATACATTATTGTTACAACATTCTCCCAGTTCTACTCACTTCACTTTTACTTACTTCATGTAAGTTTTTCTAAGTTTTTTGGCAATTGACTTGTTTGCCATTTCTTATGGCACCATAATATTCTGTCACAAACATGAACCATAACTTGTTCAGTCATTCCCCATTTTATGGACATCCCCTTCAGTTTCCACAAAAAAGAGCTGCTTTAAATATTTAAAATTTATTGTTTCTTTTCCTTTTTCTTTGATCCCCATAGGAAATAAATCTAATAGTGGTTATTACTGGGTTAAAAGACTTACACAGTTTTATAATTTTTTGAGTGTAATTCCAGATTATTCTCCAGAATGGTGGGATCAATTCACAGTTCCACCAACAATGTTTTTGTGTCCCCATTTTTCCACATCCCCTTCAACATTTGTCATTTTGCTCTTTTATCACTTATCTGCACTCATTTAAAAGTATATATTTTCTCAAATTACATTTAAAAATTTTTTAACATTAAAAAAATAGTTTTCAGTTCCAAATTCTCTCCTTCCCTCCCTTCCCCACTCCCTGAGACAGGAAGCAATCTGATGTAGACTTTACATTTGCAATTATGTAAATCATTTTTCCACATTAGTCATTTTGTGAGAGAGAGCTCAAACCAACCCCCCAAAACAACAACAAAAAATGAACAAAGTGAAATATAGTATGTTTCAATCTCTATTCAGATTCCATCCATTATCTCACTAGAGGCAGATGGCAGCTTTCATTATGAGTCCTTGGGGATTGTCTTGCATTATGGTATTGCTGAGAATAGCTAAGTCATTCACATACAATATTACTATTACTGTGTACAAAGTTCTTCTGGTTCTGCTCACTTCACTTTTCATCAGTTCATGTGAGTCTTTCAGATTTTTCCAAAATCATCCTGCTTGACATTTCTTATAGTAGAATAGTATTCCATCAGAATAATTTACCACCACTTTTTTCAGCCAATTGACATTGAGTTCTCACCCAAAAGGAAATGATTCGTTTAAACTCACACAGTTTATAACTTCCAGAATCAATATTAAACCCAGAGCTTCTGTGGCCAAATCTACTATGCCAGACAAAGTTGATGTACTTTAAAGCTGTCCCAGACACCAATCTTAGAAGCCTCCTGAAAAGATAGAGTCTACTTGTTGAAGAGTTCTGTCTTACGCTGTATTGGTACATAATGTCCCTGGAAGAATAAGGCATTTGTCTCCAAGTTTAGAAATGAGTTTATACTTTGAACTTCTACTACATGTTCAGAAAGATATATCTACTTTATATGCAAGCATCCCTTTGAGAAACTAGAGATGCACAAAATTTTATTACATACTAGTAATTTAATACTCAATAGTAATAAAATAACAATTTAATACTTAATAGTATTTAAAGTCTTTATTTCAGAAAAGTTAATTCTCAAATGTATTGGGGGTTTGAGTTAGCTTGCTCATATCATATGAGAACTTAGTATTAGTTTCATGTTTAATTAAAAGCCTTAAATAAGACTTAGTATTCCAACTTCTACAACCCTTTAGGCTCCATATACATAAAGTAAGGATTGACATGCCAAGTCAAATTGTATTGTTTGGCACAAACTCTTCCCTGATCCCCATTATTTCACAACATTCTACCTGTGTTTAGAGAGAGAATTTATTGCTAATCTAATTTTATTTGGCTGTATAATTTCACTTGCACTTAACTGCATTCATTCAGTTGTGGTGAGAAACTAATGACAAAGCATGCAATGATACAGTGAGGTTGAGGGGGGCAGTCAGTCCACCAATGGTAAATTAACAAGCATTTATTAAGATCGTGCCAAGGACTGTGCTTAGCACATGGGGCACTGGTTGGTATAAAGACATGCTCAAGTATATCTATTGTGTAAGAAACATTTAGTATTTTGCATTTTGGTCAGAGAGTCCCAGAGACAAATTTATTATTTGTTAAACATAGATCTATTTAAAGAGAGAGAGAGAGAACCAGAAGGTACAGCTTCCTCCTTCTTGAGTTATGTCTCCTTACATTTTTAGTTTCAGGTGTCAAAAAAAGACCAAATTCCATAATAGAGTAAAACAAAGGGTACTTAGTTTAGGATTTTATTTTTACCAAACAGAACAAAGCTCTAGCAATGTTAATATTTAAAAGTCTCATTTTACTCTTTTCCCAGTTCCTCTCTTGACTCTCTGAACTTTGCCATCATGCTCCTAACCCTATCCTTGTCCTCCTTTCCCCACCCTCATTCAGCTTTTATGTTGTGTCTTCTTCCATTAGAATGTAAGCTCTTTGAGGTTAAGGATTGCCTTTCTTTTGTCTTTGTATCCCCAGCTCTTAGCGCAGTGAGGTATTCAATAAGAGTTTAATAAATGCTTATTGGTTTGACTTGGTTTTCATCATACATTACTTTAAAAATGTGAATTATGTTTGGAGATTCATCCTGGAAGATGATCTATGTTGCTAGAAAGACAAAACAGAACAGAAGATCATTTCCCGTGATAAAGGCAAAAAGACTTCCTTTGATTAACAAAAAGTGATGCTCTCCCTAAGTTTTCCTCATTTATTCTTGCCAAGAGTAGACTCAAGATACTTCTAATTGAATTAAACACAAACATTATTTCATCCATTCTTAGTCTGATCACCATAAAGAAAAATCTAGAAAATTTATCTTTTTATCAATAAGATTCTGTTGTAGGATAACTGATCAGTCAATTTAAACATATCCAATAAGACTAAGAACTTGGGGAAAAATTTCTGTTAAAACATTTAATACTTCTAAAAGTCTAGAAGGTGGGAAGGGAGTCCATTTATATTTCTGTTTTATTATCTTTTACCTTTACCATCTTATCAGAAGTAATAGTACTCAGTCAGTCCCTAAGCATTTATTAAAAAGTTACTATGTGCCAGACACATTGCTAAATACCAGGGATACAAAAGGGGGGAAATACCATCCTCCTCCTTCTGGATGCTTCAGTTCCTATCACAAGTTAAGCTTTTGTTGGCCAATTTATGGCTTCAGAAGAATCCTGCATGTACTGTACTGGTACTATTTGTACTTGTGAATTTTTAAGGTGCTTGTTTTCACACAATCATTTCATTTTAACACAGAAATATGGCCACCAAATTACAAAGTGAAATTGCAATATTTGAATGAGTCACAGAGCTAAAACTGTCTCTTAAGAGGTCCTCAGAGTAAGGACTCCTGTTTAATTAGATGAATTGCCAAATGATACATGACAAATGCCTGTCCACATTTAATAGAGGACTGTGGCTTGCAAAGGTCCTGTTACTTGACACAGGTATGATGGGGGAGAATATGGCCGGTTCCAAAGACATCATCAAGGTCATAGGTACCACTTATGACCAAGTCTTTCCTCCCCGGATCTTTGCCTAAAACTTGAAAAGGCATTTGCTCTAGTCCAGAGCAGAAAACTTCCTGAGAAATACATCTACTACAGAAGAACATAAATTTAGACATAGGAAAATTTTCCTAAGTAACCAAATTGTCCAGAGCTTCACTGCTCTGCACCTTAGTGATCTTACCTTGACTCTCCAGCTTTCCCCTTTGCCACAACACTCGGGCTTGTAGTCACAGTAAAAGGGAGTAATTAAGGAACATGGGTTCAGAGTTGTGGATTTCCTCTGCTTTTATAAGCTGTCCACAGGCAGCCTCAGGATAGGAACTGATGGTCTGGTTAGGGTTGTTGGAAGCAGGTGCTTTCATAGCTCAACTGCTCTGCCTCCTGACTGAAAATATCCTTCACATTCAATCCAAAAAGGTTTATTAAATGCCTACTATATGCAAGGGACTTTTCCAGACAATGGGGGATTAAAAAAACAGACACCTGTCCTCAAGGAATTTAATGTTCTCTAGGGACTGAAATTCCTGAGTCTGGCTGTTTTTTTGTTTTTTTTCTGTCCAAAGAGCTCAAGATGAAAAATGTTCCCATGTCTGAAAAAAAACCCTTTTAAGCCAAATGATTTTAGCACCTCCACAAATCAAGTGATCTTAAAATATACTTTGTAATATACTCTTTTTTCTTTAAAACCCTTGTACTTCGGTGTATTGTCTCATAGGTGGAAGATTGGTAAGGGTGGGCAAGGAGGGTCAAGTGACTTGCCTAGGGTCACACATCTGGGAAGTGGCTGAGGCCAGGTTTGAACCTAGGTCCTCCTGTCTCTAGGCCTGACTCTCACTCCACTGAGCTACCCAGCTGCCCCCTGTAATATACTCTTTATGTATTTGCCCAACACTTTTATTCTTTTGTAACATTTAAAATGATCATAACTGTTTGTATCCTAACATTTATAGAATGATAGAATTAAAAAGCTCCAAGATTGATTTTTGTTGTTATTTCTAGTTTACAGATGAGTAAATAAAATATGGAGTAGTTAGTGACCTTTGCCCAGTGAAATCTGAGTATTAAAAATCTGCTGTAATCGTTAATTATTTCTTAGGTCAAAATATCTCTTCTTTCCTTCTTTCTTTCCTACTTGATTCTCCCTCTTTTCAATGACCAGTGATATAATGGGTATTCTTTGCACTTAATATTTTATCTTTCTTGAAAAAATTGAAATAAAGACACAAGGATAAGGAAATGAAAGCAAATACACAGGATCATTTGGTGATCCAATGATCTATGAAAAATCTAAACTTCCATCCTCTTTATGTGGAAACAGCTAAAGTTTATCATAACCCTCAGTATATCTTTCTAAGCCTATGTAAATATATCACTGGCAGATGTCACATTCTTCTTTCATACTCTGTGTTCCTAGTTCTCAAAGGGTCCTCTCAGTAATTTTATGAATTGTGGAAATTTTTATTTTCTAAATGAAACAATGCCCCCTGGTGCTCCAGGATACAAAGGGTTTGATTTTGCATTTTTAGTTTAAAAGAAATAAAAAAGATTTTCAGTCTGGCCTTCCTCTTTCACATCACACAGTCACCAAATTGTGTTGGACAATATGCACTGGAGGCTGTCACATTTTCATTCAGAGATGTGAGACTAGAGCAGCTCTACAGGCCAGAGAAGCCAAAAAAGAAAGTAGCAGCCTAATAACAGCTCATTTGAAAGGAGAGATTCATCGGTTTAGTCTTGCTAAAATAAACACACAATGTGGGAAAGAAAACAAAGGGGATGGCTCTGGAAAGAAAATCATGTTGCTGAGTTAGACATTAGGAAAAAGTGAAATGAAAACTTTTGGTTTTTGTTGAAGGACATAATCTCAAAAGCATACAAACAAGAGGCTTGTAGATGAGAGAGAGAAAAATGCCTTTTGTTTTTAATACTAAAGTTTGGTTTTTTTCCTGATCATTAACTCTCTACTCTAAGACTGATATGAGCCAAATAACTTGGATTCTGTGGGCCTCAGTTTATTAAAAATAGTTGAACTAAACAACCACTAAAGTTCATTCCTTTGACTTCTAAAATTTCTCTGATGCCATGAAAAGCAGATTAAAATATTCAATGAAAATAAAGTGGCCTTGTAGAGTCACAGACCTAAGCATTGGGGTCAAAATGTTTGGGAATTTTTTTCTAGTCCTGTCTCTGTGACCATGTCTCATGTTTTGAGATGTGATGACCTATAAGGTGACACGTATGGATAAGTGTTTCATAAAATGATATTCCTTGTTTCTTTTGGATATGTGGTAAGACCACCTCTTTCTGGAGAATATCAGTATTGATATGATTCAGTTTCTATCATCCCTTGATTGTTGGGCAAAGAATCTGGGGTTATAAATAGATTCTATGCATTGTGACCCCTCCGCTGGTTGCTGGACAAAAGGATTCATTTTTATAGTACCGGTATTTAAATTAATTTTATGAGTGTTCTTAAATGGAGCTTAAAAAATGAAAAGAAGAGTGACTGAGTCTGACTAAGTCTAAGAAATGTCTTCTGTTACTCTGTCATTTTTTTATGGTACTTGAGCTCAATTCTCAAGCTATATTAAGAGAACATCTTTAAAGAATGGAAAAGAAGGTGTTTGATATTACAAAGAAAAAGGTGAAAAGATATCAGTAACAACTGATCCATATTCCTACTGTCTTATTATAAAAATTGAAATATTTTCATATTACATTGTCTTAATTTCCAAATTTCTACCTCCCCTGTCTATTCAATAGAAAGCCATCTCCTGTAGCAAAGAATGTAAAAGAATAGGAAAAAATGTTAGTTTAGCAAAATAAACTAATATAGTGATTGTGTCTAACAAGTAATATTTCTACATCCTTATATCTTCTGCAATGAAGAGCAATTTTCTCAACTCTTTTCTGGGATCAAGAAAGACTGATATAATTACACAAGTCAGTTTTTTTCTATTTCTTTTGCAAAAAGGTACTACTATCTATAATTCAGTATCAATGAATTTATCATCAAATTAAGTGCCTACTTTATGCTAGTTACTATACTTTAAATATTTTTGTATCTATGAAATGTTTATGTTTGTCTTTGATATTTTTAGGGCATAAGTCTAGCAGTAGGTTATAAACTTTTCTATTTTCTTTTTCTTAAAATTGTAAATCTCTCTCTAGAATGTTTAAATAAATTTTATTTATTTCTCTTCCAAACATATATTAGGATTCTTGATTTCCCAAAGCTTTCACCATTGACTATTATGGTCTTTTGTCACCTTTGTCAGTTGACAGTGTATGGGTTAAACCCTTTGGGTTTTTAATCTCATTAATTTTTTCTTTCATTATTTCTTTTTTCTTTATTTTTATTTTGTTGATTAATTATGAAAAATTTTCCATGGTTACATGATTCATATTCTTTCCCTGACCTCCTCCCACCCCACTGTCCCATAGCCAAGGCACAATTCTACTGGGTTTTACATGTGTCACTGATCAACACCTATTTTCACATTATTGATATTTGCACTAGGGTAATCATTTATAGTCTGCATCACCAATCATATCCCCATCGACCCATGTGGTCAAGCACTTGTTTTTCTTCAGTGTTTCTGCTCCCACAGTTCTTTCTCTGGATGTGGAAGCATTCTTTTTCATATTTATCTCATTAATGATTTAGACTAATCTTTCATATATAATATGACATATTAGTTAATATAGTTAATAGTTTGCAATTTCTCTTTTAAATTTTTTGTTTATATCATTTGACCACTTCTCCAATGGGGAATGATTCTTAGTTATGTAATTATGTTAATTCCCTCTATATCTTAAATACAGAACCTTATCAGAAATATCTGAAGCAAATAATTTTTTTTTATAATTAATGGTTTCCTTTCTTATGCTGGATACATTGACTTTGTGCAAAACCTTTTAAATTCATATAATCAAATTTATCTTTACAATCCCCTTTATTTCTTGGTTGAAAAAGAATCCTTTTCCTAGTTAGAATTGTGAAAGGCACTTGGTCTTGTTCTCTGCTTAAAATAAATTTTTTTAATGGTATGACCTTTTATGTTCTGGGTACGTACCCATTTTGAGCCTTTTGTGGTATATGGTATAAACCATTGATTCCCAAAGTGGGCGCCACCACCCTCTGGTGGGTGCTGCAGCAATCCAGGGTGGGAGGTTATAGCCACAGGTGCATTGGGGGGTGGTGAATAACTGTAAGGGGGTGGTGATAGTATGTGATAGGGGGCACTAAGTAATATTTTTTCTGAAAAGGGGGCGGTAGGCCAAAAAAATTTGGGAATCACTGCCCTAGACACTGCTACTAAATACAGCACTAAATGTATAGACTTAAACAATGTTTTATAATTGTATTTATGTCCCAAATATGCCTTGTTAGATTGAATGACAAATATTTTATGCATTTTGTATTTATTTTGTAGGAATTCTCTTTCTATAATGTCTGGACTTTGTTACTAATATATAGAAATACTAATGATTTTGTGCATTTAATTTGTATCTTGCTGCTTTACTGAAGCTATTGGCTCAATTAGTTTCTGATTCTCTGGGGTTTTCTAACAAAACAAAATGCTATAATTTGATAAAATTTGTGTTATTGGTAACAGTTGTGTTTCTAGAACTATAATAGTAAGAGTAGAATATTTGATTTGTTTTTTTCTGGTTCTGTCTTTTTAAAATTACTTATTTTTTTCAGTTACTTGTAGAAACAGTTTTTGATGATTGTTTTCTGATATTTTAGGATTCAGATTTTCTCCCTGCCTCTCTCTCTTCTATTCCCCAATACCACTACAAGATCTGTCTCCCAAAGAGGTAAAAAAGGGGAAAGGACTTGTACAAAAATATTTATAGCTGCTCTTTTAGTAATGGCAAAGAATTGGAAATTGAAGAGATGTCTATCAATTGGAGAATGGCCAAACAAATTGTGGTACATGATGATAATGGAATACTATTGTGCTTTAAGAAAAAATGAGTGGGATTTCAGGAGAACTAGAAAGACCTACGTGAACTGATGCAGAGTGAAATAAGCAGAACCAGAAGAACATTGTACACAGTAACAACAATATTGTGGAATGATTGCAGATGATAGACTTAGTTACTCCGAGCAATAAAGTGATCCAGGTTAATTCTGAGGAACTTATGATAAAGAATGATATCCACCTCCATAGAAAGAACTGTTAAAGTCAGAAAGCAGATCAAAACCTACAATTTTTCACTTAAGTTAATTTTGTTTTTTGTTTTGATGTTTTCGTTTTATATGATTATTCTCTTAAAGAAGTGAACAATATAGAAATATGTTTTGCATAATAATATATATGTAACCCAGATTGAATTGCTTGTGAGCTCCAGGAGTGGGAGAGGGAAGGAAGGAATGGAAACAGTTTGGAACATATTAACTTTGGAAAACTTATGTGAAATTTTATTATTACATGTAATTGGTAAAAGTAAAATATCTTTACCAAGGAAAAAAAGAGCTCATCATTATGAATGACAAAATCAGTATGATTGATTACAGAGTTGAGGTGTGGAGGACAATATATTTGAGAGGAGTAGACATACAGTTTTTACTTACTATATACCATACATCATATGCTATGTTATTTTGAAATGGAAATCCTAAGGAAAACTCCATATAAAGAATATTAGAAGTGGGATTCTTTATTAGAATAAAAGATTTATCATTTTAAGAAACCTTAGAAGCCATATACTTTAATACCTACATTTTATGGATGAATAAACTGAGGATCAGAGAGTTGAAGTCATGTCTAAAGCTTATTAGGTTGTAAGTGCCAAAGATCTGCATCCAGTTCATATGATCAAATCCAGTGTACTCCACTGTACCATCTATCTATCTATATTTATCTATCTCTATATCTCTATATCTATCTATCTCTGTCTATCTGTCTATCCATCTGTCTGTCAGTAGGTCAGTCAGTCTATGAGTCTGTCTATCTATCTATCTATCTATCTATCTATCTATCTATCTATGTCCATCTATCCATCTGTCTGTCTATCCATCTATCTTCCTTTTAGCATATAGGGTTTGGCTATATATTGATGATTTCTTAATCTTATATACTATGATTTTAGATTATATGTTAAGATAATGAATGTAGAACTTTTCTTTCCATTATTCTTGAGAGTCTCAGAAATTTTCTGGGGAGCTGTTCATTTTGAAGTTGGATGCTTTTATCATTTTTCCTGAAAATTTGCTAAAATAATTTTCAGGGGGAAAGTTTGGTTTTTATTTTGAGTTGGTCATGCCCTGTGATCACTTTAACTTCATTTCCCTGCTTTTCCTGAAATTACTTTTAGTATTTAGACAGCTGCTATTGAATTACTCCTACTATTCCAATGATGAACTTGAATTCTATAGATGAATTTTATTGTCTATTTGAAATTATCATTTTGCATCAAATGGGCAGTGGAAACATTGTTGGGGGATTGGATTCTTTATGAGTTAGTGCTCTCATGTGTATCTGTCAGGAACCTTATCTTTTTGTTTCAATTATGCATTTCTTTTTAATAGAAATATATCATTTTCTTCCTAATTCATATTGTAAATGTGTTTGTAGCACCAAGAGACTCATTTTAATTTCAACATGTGGGTAGGTTTTGCCATTCTGGGCTCATATGTTAATGTCCCTGAGTTTTTGTTTTAATGTCATATGTTGCCTTTTGCATTTGAACAAAAGCACTCACATGTCAGTTCATAGGCAGACAATAACCAGTTTTGTCTCTTAATTAGAAAAGAGAATAAAGCTGTTTAGGGGTGTCAATAAAATGACAGATGTATCATTAGCAGAAGGCTACGGTGGATCAGTTCTTGCAAATACTTGGATTAGAATTAATAGAAATTTCTTCTAGCATATTTAAATGGAGTATTATGGTGCTTACTGCAGTGTTTTAGTGCAATGAACATGGAAAAAAAGATTACACACTGAAATTTTTGAAGAGAACAATTTATGAATTAGTGACCTCAAGAATTAACCTAAAGATGAAGTTAAGCTTAATAAACAATAAAGAATTTTAAATGAGATTACATTCATATAGTGTTTTAAGGATAATTAAATACTTTTCACAATATCATGAGCTTATTAGTGCAAGGAATTTTACCTTGATTTTATAGAAGGAGAAATTGAGGCTTAGTTACATAAAGTGACTTGCATTGTGTCACACAATTGGTAAGCATAAGAACTGGCGCTTTGAAACCAGTTTTAAAGTGTTTTCCTTGCATAAGTTTGTATTGCATACATTATTAGTAGTTACTAAATATTAATATGAAATTATATTTATAAAAATAAACAATTCTTAAAAACACAAATTAAGTACTTGTATAGAACTCTGCTAGGGCATGGAGAAATATTAACTTTAGTTCGGATGAGATCTCTGGCTTCATGAAACTTACAGTGTAGTTCAGGCATAAGAAAATAAATTCAATTAGCTACAATGTATAATATTACATAATAAATAAATTGGAAAGTTACAAAATTATGTGATATTTGAGAATGGAAATTGAGTGTCAAGAAAGATTTCGTGGAAAAAATTTTAAAAAGAGAAAAATTTCATGGGAGGAAACATTTAGCAGGATTTAGAGGATTGCCAAGGACTCAACAGGAAAAGAAAGAAAAGAACATTCTAAGGCAGGAGAACAATGTGAACATCATGAAGAGAGCAGAACATTGTTTGTATTCTGGGGAAAGAAGAATCCAAATTGATTGGAATGTAAAATATATGGAAGAAAATAATATGAGATGAGATAGAAGCGTTCTGGGTTGTGGAAGCACTTGAATTTAAAGCTGGGAAGATTACTCAGTAAGCAAAGGAAATGATTAAAAATGCTTGAGCAGAGGAATGACAAGACCAGATAAAAACTCAAGAAAATTCAATCCAGTGGAATGTGAAGGATGACTAAAATGAGAAAGTGAAGTCAACAAGACTCAGGTAAAGACTTATCAGAGACAATGACATGAGTGATCAACTAGGAGTTATAGAAGATCTGACTTTTAATTCCAGGTCCAACTCAGTAAGACATTTCACCTGAGCCTCAGTTTTCTCTTCTATAAAATGGGAAGTATAATACTTGCCACACGTACCTACAAGGTAATTAAATTGCTTTGTCAAATTTAAAGTACTGCTATTAAAGAGGAATTACAAATGCAATATCTCGGGAAGACAATGAGAATCCAGATCAGGTGGTGGTAGTAGGAATGAAAAATATGGTACTGATGTAAGAGATTTTGCTAAAGAGAAATTGTCAAGATTTTTTAAATCATATGTTTGAAAACGGAAATAATTTAAACATTAAATTAAATAATTTTTTGAAGTAAAAAAAATCAATCTACATTTTCCAATATAGGAGACATAGAAAATAGTATAAAAGAGGCAGATATAGTGAACTTAAAAGGAGAGAAATTATCTGGCATTTATTATCTAAATGATTCCACACTATAATAAGCATGTAAGCCAATAAATATTTCTTGAGTACCTATTGTATACTAAGCACTGGGCTAAGTTCAAGGGATACAAAAGTTAATCCCTGCTCTTAAGGAGCTCAAATAGGGAGACAACATGTAAACAACCATGAACAAATTATATATGCCAGATAAATTGAAAATAATCAACAAAGAAAAGCATTAGATGAAGGGTCATGGGTAAAGGCTACCTTTCTGGAGTAAGACTGAAGGTTTTAAGGGATTTGGCTATCAGGGGTAGAAGACATCAGGAGCAACAAGACAAGTCTATCATTATTTAGTCAGTCATGGATAAGTCAGTGGACTCTGATGGCACCACTATATTACAGCACTGCCTCAATAATTGTCATCCAGTGTGATTACCCTGAATCATCACAAAAGTGAAATCATAATCATTATACTTTGTTTGCTAAGGTAAGAAAGTATGTAATACATTTCAGAAAGATTTCCATAAAAATGTCTGAAATTAAAGTCGTAAATGATATTTAAAAGAATAAGCTCTAGTTATATGACGTTCACTCATCCAGGGCATCTTATCTTCCAATAATGGCAGGAAAAGATGAGGCATTACTTGATTTCAAAATGAAATGCAAGACATTCTATTTGTACATCTCCTAAAGGGTCCAGAATCTGTATAGAACTGAGTGAATGCAGGATTTTTCTGATTGTTCCACACTCCTCTAAACATCAATATGAAAAGGACAGTTTCTGTAGGAACAAATGTGCATAATATAGTTTAACTTTACTGATTTTAAAACATTTTAAAGGGAACAATTGTTTTTCCCCAGTCTTTGTCAATATATCCACTCAAGTGGCATAAACGTTAAAAACAAGTTATTTATGAATAATGTGGAAATTGGTATAAGTGATAACATTTGTATAACTCAGTGAAAGTATTTATTGGATCTGGAAGGCAGGAGGGAAGAGGAGAGAGAAAGAAAATGAAATATGTAAACCTGGGAAAATATTTTTAAATAAAAAAATAAAAAATAAAAATCTAGTTATTTGTCTACTATATGCTAATATGGGGACCAAAATAATACAGAAAAAGGAACATGGAAATAATAAATATTAGTACCTACTGCACATTATATAGAATTCAAGGATAAGGAAAGGAATCATCAGTGGACCTTTGATTTCACTGGTATATGGATCGTATAGCTTTTAAACAAAACTAAACTCTTTCAGCTCTAAATTAATTGCTTTATGTTGTCTTCCTATTTTAATCAAATAACTTAGGTTGAAAATAAAACATTTTTTACTGTTTATCATCCACCTCTTTGGTAATGTCTACTAGATGCCAAAACTATGCACAATTCATTTAGCTCCATGAAAGAGTGAAAAAATCAGCCAAACCAGTTCTTTGGCATCAGCGTTGACAAACATTGGCTGCATTTTCAATTTTTAGTCTTTTTTGACGTGTCACTAGGCATAGCCCGTAGAACATTTTACAGTGGAATTCAAAGTTTAAAGACAATTTTGTGCTTCTTGAGGACTTCCTGAGGCTCCCCAAACCTGCAACCTTTTTACTCAGAATTCCTCTGGAAATGAATGTTGCCGTAACCTCTAGATCACACTTACTCTGTTAGTATATTATGACTAGAGATTGAATGCTGGCTAATGTACCAAAACAACTAACAACAGATAATGAACAGGTTATTCTGTTTATAATTCATTTCCAAAAGCTAAATATTAGGTTTCAAAGCCTTGAACAAAGGTATTTCCTTTCTGATAGCTCAGCTTGGTTCTCAGCACTTGCAAATAGTTTTGTGTATTATTTAGTCACTACTTCTTAAGATCCCATAACTTAATAGTGATCAAAGCATGCTCTACACAGATGGATTATTTCCTTCTTTGTGCTATTTGTACTTAAAGATATCTGGCATTTAATGAATGATGGTGTCTACTTATGGATATACAGAAGGCTTTCTTCAGGTCAGGATGCCTGACATTCATGAATGTACAGTAAATAATCCAACTATTTGTTGGGTTTGGATATGTTGAGATGCTAATAAACCCCAAGTTAAAGCTATCTAACAGGCCATTAAAGATATTGAATTTGAGTTCAGGGGAGAATTGAGGGCTACTTATGGAAATTCCAGAGTCTTTTGCGTAGAGATGATAGCTAAATTCATGAGAGCTGAGCTACCTGTCCAGAGAGAGGCTATGAGTCATAAGACCTGGACTCTTGCTCTTGCTCTGCCATTAATTGGCCTTGTAACCATGTGTAAATCTTTAAGCCTCTCTGGACCTCAAGTTTTAAAATATCTGTAAAATAAGAGGTTTGATGCAGATGATCTATAAGATTTCTTATGCCTCTGAAAGTCTATGAATTCATTCATTAAATTTAACTTAAAGTGTATTGTCATAGCTATGTTGCAATAATGACTCCTAGAAATACACTCAGAGGCATTTGTAATATTTTGTGAGGTCCCTTCAATAATGTAGTTTATGACCCATCCATACCTTCTGATCCTATGTGACTCTAGTTCATGTTCTCCTAAAAGTTTAGGGACCCACTCAAGATTCTGGAGTTTTTAAAAAAATATATAAAGATTTAAATGAAACAGTTTCAGTCCTCAAGAAACTTACACCCTCCTATAGGAATGGGAAAGAGGTATACAACACATATGTTGATAAACATATTTAAAAAGTAAAGGATGGAGGAAAAAAGTAAAATCCAGAAGAGGAAGGGAGTAATTTTAGATGGGAGGTGGGGGAATGAGTCTTAAAGAATGATGTGTTCTGAATGTAGAGGTGAAGAAGGATGTTTTCCAGGAATGTAAAATGCTTATAGGTATGCAAAGATTTGGTAAGTGGTATATATACTATTCAGGGAAAGTAGTAGTTTGGCTGGAAAGTAAGAAGAGAATTAAGAATAGATTGTATGCATTTTGTAGAGGACCCTTAATATCAAGTTAGTTTTATTATGTCCTATAGAAAGTAGAACTACTAGAAGTTTTTGAGAAGACATAATCAGAGCTGCATAATAGAAGAATGATTTTATCAGAAGAAGGGTTAGAAAAGGAAGAGATCCACAGAGTGGTTGACCATTTAGAAAAGTAGGACAAGAGTCAGGAAGAGATGATGATTGGTTCTGTGTTAAAGGAGAAGAGTGGATGAGTTTGAGACACTCAGAAGTGGGATCAGCGGGGATTTGGCAACTGAAGGCTGCCAAATGAGAGCAATAAGAAGAAGAGTAAAGAATGACTTTGTGTTTCTTAGCATTCATGATGGGAGAAGAACAGTGTATAAAACAAAAAAAAGGGAAATTGAAAGGAGGCACAAAGTTGAATGAGATAATATATCCATAAAAACCTTTATAAGTGTAAGTTTTCTGTTTGTTATGTTGAAAGTGTGTGTGTGTGGAAGGCAATATATACTAATTTAATACAAATACACACACACACACACACACATATATATATATATATATATATATATATATATATTTATAAAGAGATCTATCTAATCTATATCCTTATATTATATATATCTTATATGTGTGTGTATATGTAATATAATATATATAATGTATATAATAGAGTTTTGCTAACTAGACTTTCTCATCTGTTGGTTAAGCAAGATCCTATACCTTGACTAGTGGTTTTTAGGATATTGAAGTGTTGATTTATTATGAGTGTCTCATATATAAGCCTCACAAAATTTAAATACATTTGTAGGGAATCCAAATATATTTTCCTTTATCCATCACTGCTTATGGCCTTGGATAAAGACTCTCATTGAATAGAAAAAATAAAATTATTAGAAATAACAGTTAAGGACCAGTAGGATCCAAATTCAAAGTATACAAGATCTTTCTTGTTTTTGAACAATAGGTCTTGTGTTCTAAATTGTTGATTTTATACTGTTTTCTTCACTTCAGCAAAAGATTTTACCTAGTGAAAAAAACTGAATCTCCAGCCCTGCCTTATTTCATGTAGCACTCACTCAAGTTATATGCTCCAAAGCAATCTGTCATACATTAAGTGAGACTCTCCAAAGTAAATGCCTAGTAAAAATCAATCAATTTAGTAAGATTAATCATAATTTTAATTTACAACGCTGATCCAAAGCTGCTCACATTTGAACAAAAAATGCAATTTAAACCACTAGAACACAGATAATGTAAACTTGCTAGCAGCATAAAATATGAAGATCTTAGCGTGGTCTTTCATATTCAAAAATGACACTTTCATATTATAGAGCTATCAGTCCAACAAGTTTTTACTGTATTTTATTTTTTCTCTGTGGAGCCCTTTTTTTGATAGATGATGTCTAAAATATACAAGGAGCGTCCTTTCAATATCGTGTGAGTGATGAAAAGCAAAACAAAACAATCTATCAAATCACACTTCATGAATCCCTATAAATTTGGAAGATGATGAATCTGTGCACAAGTACATCTCTGCATGTCATGTTTTCATCATACCTAAAGACCCAGACATCCCAAAGGCTACTAGTGACAAGATGATTCTCTTTTTTATATATATAAAAAGAAAAGAATAATTATGCTGCAAGAACTTTCCTCTCCCGGAGAATTCTCTGGAAGTTTAAACTACTGTCTGAAAATATCAAGTCCAGAGCCCTCTTGAAATTTTGATAGGGAAGACAAGTCTTCTATAGGGGGCCATGCCTCTATATGATTTTTTGGGGTCCTGAGCGGCGTGGTGGCATAGGATGGTTAAGGCAGGAGAAAGAAAATTAGAACAACTAGACTAGTGGTTAGCCCATGCTGTCCCAAAGTCTGTGGGCTTGGGAGTTTATTATATACTGATTTCAAACAAAGAAAACAGCTATGAAGGGGTAACAGATCATACATAAACCATTAAAGTCTAAAGAGTAAAGGTATAAGTACCAAGACAATGGCCAAATTCCAACCATCGATTAGTAGGGATAATTCTGGAAGAGGAAATATTTTTATGGAGATGCTCACTTATTGAGTTCTGTCTTCCAGGATTATAGGCACCTGGACAAATAAAGTCAAGACTAAAAGCACCATACTTATCTAAGTATGCAGTCTTATCTTAAGTAATGTTTGTTAGGGTTCAAGCTTCTTAATTATCAAGGAGAGGAATCATTAACTTAGATGCTGGTCTGCCACTTCAAAGTTTTCCAATAGGAGTTCTAAGAAAGGTGGGGATCAAAACTGAGTCAAAAGAGGAGCCTCAGATTTTTATCTTAGATGGCCCATTCTGTCTGCATTCCTGACATGCAGTGCAGAAAAATCATACACACAGTTTTACTTGCTGATGATTTTGTAATGGGATCCAGATAAAATATCTGTTACAGACTCTGTTTCTCTAAATGACTCCTAATAGCCTCTTGGAGGGATCAAGTTGATTTTGGATTAACCTACCTGCTGGTACCAGAGCTTTTCGGGGCTCAGGTGACCAGAACCAAACACAAAGACTGCCTCAGTCTGGATTGGTCATGTAGGGAATCCAGATAACAGGCCCTATATTTGATCCTATTTCTCCAAAGGCTTTAATATATCGAACGGCTTCCCACAGTCTTCAAAATATAAGCTCACCAACTGATTATTCTCAGACACTTTTTCATAATGATGAGGAGAAGAATATACATTTTATCTGTAGTCACACATCTATTGTATGGTCAAATATGACCAATATTTTCTAAAATCCATGAAAGGTCAAATATTTTAGTTCTGTTAAGAACATAAAAGAGGACTTTGAATCTCATTTTCTTTTCTGCCCTTTGCTAAATAAGTCAGAATCACAAAATCACAGATTTTCAGAATTGGAAGGGATGTCAGTGGCCATCTAATCCTATCTGTGCCCACAACTGAACACAATGCTCTAGGTAATAACTCTGACCAAGACAGAATATAGTGGTATTATTACTACCTTATTCCTGGAAGCTATGCCACCCTTAGGGCACTCCAAGATGGTATTAGTGTAATTAGTCAGAGAGACAGACAAACAGGCAGACTTTGTGACCCTGGGCAATTTACTTAACCTCTTAGTTTAATTGTCTCTCTGTCTCTTTAAGCCCCTCTCTTTATGGTTCTGTGTCTGTCTCGTTCTCTGCGTCTTTCTCTATTTTTATCTCTATGTATCTTGTCTCTGTCTGTCTTTCCTCACCCCCTCTTAACTTTTGCCCCACCAAATTCACTGCTAAAGATGAATCATTATAGCTCCTTCTTGACCATCTCAGATATTCACTGGGCCAACAGGTCACTGGTGACATTTCCTCAACATGTTGGTTAGATGTAAAATCAGGCACAAACTGATGCTCCCAGATTTCTGAGGATCACCAGTCTATCCTTTGAAGCAACACTGTAAAGAATAAGGCAAATAGAAGATATGCATATTTATGAACCACATGTTTATCACAGGTGCGGAAGGATGGAAGTCCTTCCCCATCCAGGAGCTTATATTATTGTCTCTTCTTAAATTCAGCCAGAGAGGGAAAAAGTCACACTAAGACCATTCTGTAAGACTATAACTTGCAGAGAAGGTGCTAACACATATCAACAGAGGAGTCTCCTTTTTTCATTCTGGGAGTTGTCTCCTGTACTGATGAAATCACTGGTATAATCCTTATCCCCTTCATATATTTAGTACATTTTTAAAGACCTTAAAGATCTTTTGGGATTCTGACTATTGTTCACTGTTAAGCTATCCTTCCCAGAATTTTCTCTTGCAGATTTGATGTGTATGCTAGCTATACCTTTATCCATGACAGTGATAAAAAATTTTAAAGTGTGAAGTCAACCACACATTCCTGGGATGATCCACTGGAAACTTCTTGCCATGTTGATATTGAACAATTGACAATTGCTCTTTGTATCTGTCCTTTAACCAATTCTTCACCTATATAATGCTGCTGTCACCTAACCCAAATCTCACCATCTTTTCTGGAATGTCAGCGTGAAAGACTTTATCAAATAATTATAGAAACCTAACAATTTTTTTACAGAGCAGTCAATAAAGAAGTAAACATAAGTAACATAAAGTAAAATAATAAAACATTGAATAAGCCCCTACTTTATCCAGATGGCAAGCCATCACTTTGATAAATAAATTAAAACAGACTCCTATTCCTTGTAACTTCTTGAGTTAACTAAGAAATTATTTTAAAGCACTTTGTAAAGAGAAGCTGATTTAAAAGATTTAATATTAACTTTCTTCAGCTTCTGTGATATCAAAGATAACTTACTTAAGTGCTGACTTGTCAGTTAGCATCCATTCATTTAAAACTTCCTTAGGAACATTTAAAGAATAGCGAGGAAGCAAAGGCAGGCAAATTGACTTTGCAAGTGAAGAAAATCAATAATAATAATCACAATAACTAGTATTTATATAATTCTTATCCTGGACCAGGCGCTCCTGCTAAACACTTTATATAATTATCTCAATTGATCCTCACAACAAGCCTGGGAGGTAGATGCTAAGATTACTAGATGTTGGATTGCTGCTAAATGGCTTTTGTTTCTGATGCAGTGGTGTGTTCCATTTGAGAGTGTGCCATTTCATCAAAAATTAATTATTATTGTGACCATTCATTACCTTTGTACCTACACATGTGCTGCTGAACAAAGGTGAAGAAAATCACATAGACATTCTGGCTGGGCCCACTATAAAGTTATGTTACATAGGCTCAACTGAATCCACACTGCTACTACTCAATCCAACTTTACCTCCCATTTCAGCCCACTATCCCTCTCTCTACAGTGACTTTTCCAAATTATTTTACCTTCCTCAAACCTCTCATCCTTCCCCCCTACTCTTTCAGCTAAGAACCTTGCCTGCAATTGTACAGAAAAAATTGAGGCCATTCACCTTGAAGTGCTTCTCCTGTCTTTCTCATCTCCTTTCAATCAGGTGCCTTCTGCCACTTTTTTCTTCTTCACCCTTGTCTCACATGATGAAATGACCTTAATCTTTATCAAGATTAATCCCTCTACATTTTCAGTTGATCCCATTCTATTTCATCTCCAACAAATTGCCCTTCTGTCATCTCCACTCTCACTTGTTTACAATCTCTTCTCTACTACATCATTTCCTACTAGCTGCAAACATGACCATGTTTCTTCTATCTTGAAAAAAACCTCAACTTGGTCTTTCCATCCCTGCTAACTCTTGTCCTATTTTTTTGCTCTTTTTAGCTAAACTCCTTGAAAACATTGTCTACAACGAATGCCCCCACTTTCACTCTTCTCACTCTCTTCTTAACCCCTAACAACTGTTCTTCTTTTCTCATCATTCCATTGAAACTACTCTCTCCAAAATTACAAATCATCTCTTAGTTGCTAAATCCAATGGCTTTTTCTCAATAGTCTTTTTCCTTGACCTTTCTGTAGCCTTTGACACTTTTGATCACTTCTCTTCTTGATTTCTCTCTAGGTTTTCAGGATACCACTTTCCTGTTTTTTCTTGTACTTATCTGACCACTACCCTATCTCCTTTGCTGGATCCTCTTTCATTTTTTCTTTCATTTTAAAATTTTTATTTTATTTTTAAAAATATTTTGTTTCCATGATTCATGTTCTTTCCTTTCCTCTTCTCTCCCCCCTCCCAGAACTGACAAGAAATTCCACTAGGTTGTACAAATGTTATCATTTGATACCTATTTCCTACCTATTTCCACATTATTCATTTTTACCATAGAACACTCTTTTTAAAGCTGAAACCCCAAATCATATGCCCATTATAAACAAGTGATAAGTGATAAGTTTTTCTTTTGCATTTCTACTCCCATATTCCTTCCTCTTAATGTGGATAGCATTCTTTCTCATAAATTCCTCAGGAAGGTCCTGGATTATTGAGTTACTACAAGTAGTAAAATCCATTACACTGGATAGTTTAACAATGTTTAACTTTCAGTGTACAAAAATGCTTTCTTGGATCTGCTCATTTCACTCTGCATCAGTTCTTGGAGGTCTTTCCAGTTCATATAGAAATCCTCCAGTTTATCACTCCTTATAGCACAATTATATTCCATCATCCTTAGGTACCACAATTTGTTCAGCCATTCCCCAATTGAGAGACACCCCTCATTTTCCAATTTTTTGCCACAACAAAGAGTGCTACTATGAATATTTTTGTACAAACATTTTTCCTTATTATTTCTTTGGGGTACAAACTCAGTAGTGGTATGGCTGAATCAAAGCGAAGGCAGTCCTTTTTTTAATATTTTATTTTTTAGAAAAAAAATTTTCCATGATTACATAATTCATGCTTTTACTTTACCCTTTACCCCCCTACACCCCCCCATAGTCAAAGCACATTTCCACTGGTTTTAACATGTGTCATCGATCAAGACTTATTTCCATATTATTGATATTTGCATTGGTGTGATCCTTTCAAGGGGAAGGCAGTCTTTTAAAGTCCTTTGTGCATAATTCCAAGTTGCCTTCCTGAATGGTTGGATTAATTCACAACTCCACCAGCAATGCATTAGTGTTCCAATTTTGCCACATCCCCTCCAACATTTATTATTTTCCTTTACTGTCACATTGGCCAATCTGCTAGTTGTGAGGTGGTACCTCACAGCATTGTTTTGATTGGATCCTCTTTCAGATTATACCTTCTAGCCATAGATGTCTTTCACAGTTCTGTACTGGGTCTTCTTCTCTTCTCCCTTTATACTACATTACTTTGTGATCTCATTAGCTCCCATGGATTTAAATGTCATCTTTAGTCTGATGATTCTCAAATTTACCATTTCTACCCAAATTTCTCTGCTGACCTCTAATTTTATGTCTCCAACTGTCTTTCTTACATTTTGAACTGGATGTCTTTTGCCTCCAGGAGAAACTATAAAATTCTCTGTTTGGCATTTGAAGCCCTTCATTGTGAAGATTCTGCCAATCTGTCAGTCTTCTTACACCTTACTCCCAACATATACTCTTCTATCTAGTGACATTGGCCTTCTGATTGTGACACAAACAAGACACTCTATTTTCTCTTTTCCCTGGACCTGCTCTTTGCTTATCCCCCATTCCTGGAATGCCTTCACTCTGCCACTCCTACTACTGATCTCCCTGGCTTCTTTTATGCCCCAACTAAAATCCTACTGTCTACAGGAAGCCTTTCCTAACCCCTCTTAGTTTCAGTGTTTTGTAGCTTGCTTTTCACATATTTACTTGCCTGCTATAGATTGTAAGCTCCTTGAGGGCAGGAATTTTCTTTTCCATCTTTTTTGTTTCCCCAGTTCTTGGCACAGTACCGGGCACAGAGTAGACACTTAAGTGTTTATTGATTTGAATTTATTGAATAGCTAATAGTCCTCACTATATTTGAAAATTCTACGCTATTAGGTGACCTAGTTTGTAAAATCTTTTTTGATATCCTAAAATCTATAGGTATGTTAGCACATTGGAATATTAATACAACTTATCCACCATTTGAAGCCTACCCCAAATGTTATCTCTTCCCTAGAGCTTTTTCTGATTGTTTCTCTCCTCATCTCCTTCACAATATTTCGTTTATACCTTTCCATGCATCATCATCATCATCATCATCATCATCATCATCATCATAACGGTCATTACTATTATTGTTGTAGTTTGTAAGGATGAAAAAGAGGTTTTATGGGTTCAATATATTAAAAGATGGTTGCCAGAGGATTGAACTATTATCAATCCTCAATTAAGAATAATCTCAAGTCAAAATTGACTTTATGGTGATTTATTTACAATTAGGAAGGTTGAAGGTAGGGAAATTGAGAGAGAGAAACTCTGACCTGGACCAGGTAAGAATTTAGAGGCCCCAACAGAGGGGCACAGAGGTTAATTGACAAGGCTTCTAGCCACAAGGCCTTTTACAATTAGAGAGGCAAGAGATGCCTCCCTGAGGGTAGAGCCTCCAGAAACACCAAGGGAAGAGAGAGAGAGTCAGCTTAACTTACCCACATGACAATTCAAAGGGAAGCCCTCTGAGGTCTCACCAGAGTCTCAGCATTCCAACACTCCTCCATGAACCAGAAAAGCTCCTTCATTAGCAGCACTCTTCACCAAAGATCCCTTCTGACTGAGGACATTCTCCTTTTAAAGGGGTCATTTATGCATCACTTCCTGTACCTCTCTCCTAATGTGCATGTCCAATCACAATAGAAAATTCTCATAGTACTTGCCTAGGGGGCAGTCAGTTGATTCTGATTCTTCATCCACTCTAGCAAACGTGGGTTTTGGACCTCCCAGAATTAGAGGTGCTCTCCCTTTGGTGATCAAATCTAAAGATGGGCAGTGTGGACTTAATCTAATTATTACAAGTTATATGTCTTTTCTTCCAAGAGAGTGAATTTCTTGAAGGCAAGTACATGTTTTAGTCTTTTCTTCAATCTGAAGCACTTAATATATCTTGCACATAGACACAAACTTTTTTAAATTCATTTTTGCTTGTGATTCTTTTACTAATCTCCAGAGCCATTAAATTGAGTTTTCTTTTTGAATAAGATCATTATCTTGCAAAGTCATCTCTCTTCATAGACTTCAGTAAGCTTTTTACTCTTATCATATGACAGAAGTATTCTTAAACCTGAGGACATTTATTTTTGCTATCAATACCATATTATCATTTCACTGATAGCTTAAGGAATAGCAATAACAGAAAAGTAGGGTGAAAATATTTGGAGAAATGGAGATGTTTGGAAATATGGAAATTATGGAAAAGAAAAACTTCTTTTCCCATCAACTTTTGCTCTTCTCTCTAGATATTAATTCCTGTGATCACCTAGGCTTAAAATAAACATCAAAGTTTCCAGTTGTAATATTTACTAACAGTGTGAT
This sequence comes from Gracilinanus agilis, assembly GCF_016433145.1. Taxonomy (NCBI): domain Eukaryota; kingdom Metazoa; phylum Chordata; class Mammalia; order Didelphimorphia; family Didelphidae; genus Gracilinanus; species Gracilinanus agilis. The sequence continues at coordinate 503,865,241 of NC_058130.1, forward strand.
CAACAATAAAATAAAGATATAAATAGTTATTTACAATATATGAGAAGGGTCACAGCCAGTCACCTTTAGCCCTCACTACAACTATTGACTTTTCAATTTTGGAAACAGTCCCATCAATTAAATTCTCTCAGAATACCTATTAAAGTCTTTCTCAAGTAAAATCTTTATGATTTTATTTAAAATTTTTTTCTTTACAACATAAGGATTAAATTCAGTTTGCTTTGCTCAGGAAATGAGTTTAATCCTTTTTGATTTGTCCTCTCTTCTGTCATCATAGTTAACATTGTCTCTAAGAATGCCAGTTAAACTCTCAGTCTCCTCACATACTCTTCATAGAATAACAGTTAAATTGTCATTCCAAGATTCAATCTCTTAATGATATAGTAATGATATCTATTTGTTTCTTTGAGTGAGGATAATGAAGATGGTATTACAAATAATTATACTAACTCTCACAGAGTTTTTGTTTTATGAGATGAAGGCAATAGAAGAGTAAGGAAATACTTGTCAGGGTGGTGTATTATACATTAAGATTTAGGAAAAAAGAATAAGAAATTTTCATCCTTGTTGCATCTATCTTGGAGTTTTTGTGCAGACACTTTGAAGGAGTCTTCAGAGGATGAGTTCAGATCCTATTTCTTTTTTTCAACCAAGAAGGGCAGTAATTATTCTATCCACTTGTGAAATAGTCCATAGGACATTAATGATAAAAGGATAGTATGATAGTGGCTTAATCCATACCAGTTCTTCTCATCATCAAAAAAAAAAAGCCTAAATGATTGTCACTACAAAGACAATGCATTGAAATTTAGCTGCTTCATTTTTAAACTGAATGTTTCAACAACTTAGGCTGGCTGACCAAGTTTACCTGTTTTTTATTCATTTGTTAATAATCTCAAAATACGTTTTTTGTTGTTTTTTTGGTAACCCAAATCCATGTCCTTGGCTGATCAATTCATATGTTTCTCTTTATGCAGAGATGAAACTGAAAAATCTTGCCAAATCATTTCTTAAGAACTTCTGCCTTTTGAAATGAATTTAGAGGAACTGAAATTTTATTTTCCCTTTTGATATTTGTTACCCATCCAAAACTGTTATTTGCCTTATTTCTACCTTGCTTAATTTTATAAGATTGGAAAACTTTCTTTTAATTACATTCATTTGCTTCATAATTATTATCCCATGTTTCTTAGCACCATTCAATTGACACCCCCTTTGAGAAGAGAATTTGTCACATATGTTTTTGTATCCCTACTTACTAAAGAAGCATAGAGAATCACAGAATAGTGGTCATTTAATAAGTGTTTGTTCAGTTGATTAAACCAAGATATTTGTTTGATATTAGGTTTAGAAATAAGATTTTAAGTTCAATTCCAGAACTGTGTGACTAACTCTGTTTCATCCTTAAAAAGAAACCAGGTTTGAAAAGAAAAGATTTATTTTTCCTTACTCTCAACCCAGAGAAAACATTAAATTAATATTTGGATAAAGAATAAGAGAAACTTTCCAAATAGCTCTTACTTAAATAAATTTGTATTTTTTTCTCTTAGAATTCTAGAGGCTTAATCTAGTAGGACAAAAGAGTAACAGATTTAAAGATACAATTAAACTTTTATAAAGCTTACTCTGAAGATCAAACATATTAGGATCAATTTATATATCATTTTTATAGTCATTTTCCCTAATTCAATGTATAAAATACCTAATACATCTATACACAACACTTATATACACACATATACAATTCGTCTGTCTGTATCACATATTCTTCCCTTCAAGCTATTCTTCTAGTTTGTACTATTTCTTCTGCTTGAATTGTCATCTTTTAACCTTTTCTTATAGAAATCCAGTTTACCCTTCAATGTCCAGTTCTGATATTACCTCTTAACTGACACCTTTCCTGTTCTGTACAAGTTGGAAGAAGTTTTTTCTTCCCTCAGAGAAGCTGTTTGTTCCATTCTTCACACTGCTTGATACTTGATTCTATTTTTTGTACATTTGTCTTATCTCACCTACTAGACTCTAAACTCGATGAGAGAAAGAGCTATGTCACTCATCTTCATATCCCTGATAATGGGTCTCTACGTCATAGTAGACAAATGGGAAACGATAATAATTAGAAATTTAAAGATTAGAAATCACTTTCCTTATAACAATACTTCATGATACCCAGTACAAATATTACTATCCTCTTTTGAATACAATGAAACAGAGAATCAGAAAAATGAAGTGATTTGCTCAGGGTCACACAGCAAGTATATTACTCTAAGAACACAGAGTTTTTTATTCTAAGTTGTGTTTCTTCTTGATAATACTTAAAAACTTGATGTAAGAATTTATGTGTATCAGATTTTGAAAAGGAAAGGCTTTTATTGATTATCTAGTGTAATTCCTTCATATACAAACAAAGAAACTGAGGCAAAGAGAATTTTTTTCTGTAATTTTTAATTTTCTGTAAATTTGTAATAATTTACTTGAGATCACCTAGTGAGCAAACAAAAGAGCTTCCAAACCTAGTCTTCTTCCTTGTACACTATGCTGCTTCCCTGTCTGTGTATGTATAAAACAATATGAAGAACATGCCTTACCGATAGTTAAGTGATACCATCTTCAAATACGAAGCATAGTTATGCGATTAGCGGGTGTCCGATTCATTGCCCAGTCATGATGGTGGCTTTGTATTCATGATCAGGCTAAAGTGATAGGCAGAAAAATAAAATTTAATTTCAAGCTTAGGCTAGTCAAATTGCAGTTGGCTGAGGTTTCCTGCTCAAACTAATTATGACATTGCCCTGTCAGTGCTTTCATTCTATCTCATGCCTCATTGTTCTTTTCAGGGTCTTTTAACTAGTCAAGAATGTTTTGATAAAAGCAGAAACAAAAGATTTAAAATTTTAGTGTCATTGCACTTAGGATAACAATAACAGTCTACCGCACATTATCATTTTCAAAGTGATTTTCCATGTACTTGTTCAATTTAACATTCATTTATTAACCAACTACTATGTTCAAGGCAATATTCTAGGCACTGGGGATAGAAAGAAAAAGTTGAAAGGCTTCTCTCTTAAGAATTCACTTGCAGTAAAAGTTTATTTAATAGACTTTTAATATAAATTTTTACCTTCACATAAATCTCTGGAGTTAGAATTTTAAATTCCCTACTTAAGTTATACTTTTCAAAATTGTTTGCTTAGTGGGTTTTGGAGGGAACACTTTTACCAAGAACATCATGTCCAATTGTGTAAAAAATAGACTTACAGCAAGTACACTTCAGGAAATTCTTAAATCTTCTCCAACATTGTCCGTTGTAGTTCAGCCTGTTTTTGTACTTCAAATGCAATGTCAGCGAGAGAAAACTGCTGTTAAAATATAATTTGTTTTGGCGCTTTGTAGCTTAATAATAACTTCTAAGCCACTTGAGAGCAGTATATTTCATTTTTGTCTTTATATCACCCGAGCCTTGCATGGTAGGCATGCATGGACAAGGAATATGTCCTTGTTGAAATGAATTGAATTGCCTAAAAGTCTAATATTGCTATTAGAAAATTTGTCGTCGCCCATGTAAGGTGCATGCCTCACAAGCAGTCACGTCCACCTTTCCTCCACGTCTCCTTTTTATTGAATCCATCACAGTAAAATGCCACAGCTTCAAGAAAGAGGTTGATTTGAGTTCAGCAAAATTGGAACATGTACCAGAGACCACAGTTGGATGTAACAAATCAACAGAAGCCCTGCGGGAGCTGTGACTTCCAATCTGCATCAGTTCTGTCCTCCTTTACCCCCCACACAAATTTAAATATATTAAAAGGATTATTAACAACATTAAACAGTTTAACAGAAATAAGCCTAAGCAATGCAAGCCATCTGGATATATCTAGGATCAACTGCTCTGGCTCCACTGTGATAGAAAAAGAGTTCAGATCATCTCTGGGACTTTATAACTGGTTTCCTTGCAAACAAATGACTATAAATCATTCTAGCATTCTTAAGCTAAAAAAAAGTTTACTTTTAAAGAAATAAAGGGACAGCAAGGTGGTTCAGTAGATTGAGAGTCAGGCCTAGACACAGGAGGTCCTGGATTTAAATCTGGTCTCAGGCACTTCGTAGCTATGTGACCCTGGGTAAGTCACTTAACTCCCATTGCCTAGCCATTCTTCTGCCTTGGAGCTGATACTTAATATTGATTGTAAGAGGGGGCAACTGGGTAGCTCAGTAGATTGAGAGCCAGGACCAGAGAGGGAAGGTCCAAGGTTCCAATCTGACCTCAGACACTTCCTTGCTGTGAGACCCCAGTTAAGGGGGTCACTTAACCCCCATTCCCTAGCCTTTGTTGCTCTTCTGCGTTGGAACCAATACATAGTATTGATTCTAAGACGGAAGGTGAGGGTTTCAAAAAAATTGATTCTAAGAAGGGAGGTAAAGTTTTAAATAAGTAAAATAAATGAATATGAAATAATGAAAATAAAATAAAATAAATACAGAAGACCTGTTTGTCTTCAGAGAAACCTTTAGGAAGTTCTATATTTTCTCAACAAAATGTTGAGCTTACAAGGCAAACCCTTCCCTTAATGGTCAAGAAGGACCACCTCACTCATTCTGTTCCATATAGATAAGGACGTTTTCTAGTTTTAAAGACACCTTGTTCTTCCCCTTCTCTAAATGAAAAACAAAAACAAACCATAAATAAAATTTTTAAAGTGAATGAAAATGACTAAAATTAGTATGAACCTGAATTTCAGACTTATGACTATTTTATTTATTAGAATTGTCCCAAAGTAAAATGAACTGCCACAGGAAGTAGTAAGTTCCCCATCACCACAAGTATTTTAAAAAATAAGATATTTTTGTTAGTGCCTTTAGTTTTAACATCACATATTTTACTCTGTGTTCTTCCCTCCATCCTTTGCTCCCAGAGACATATCCCTTATAATAAAGGAGAAAAAAGAAGAAATGGAGCAAGTTCCACAAAATTGACCAATGTATGCAGAGAATCTGATGATGTAGTTAGTATTGCACACTGAAGGTCCCCTACTTCTGCAAAGGCACATAAAGAGATGTTTTCTCAGAGCTCTTCTTTGGGGCCAAGTTCAGGCCAAGCACCTAGAAAAGATGTTGCAGAGAGGCTTCTTGGGCAGGTAGGGGTTTAAGTCGATGATCCCTGGCATCCCATCCAACTCTGAGAGCCTTCAATTCTGTGACTGTCACATATTAGCTATGAGGGTTGCTTCAAATTCAGATCCAGTTATCTGTCAAACTAAGGAGTTAGACTAGATGTATCCTAATTCCCCTTCCAGCTCTAATATTCAGTCATTCTGTATAATCTATGCTTCCTGTATAATCATAGAATCTTAGAATCTTAGAGCTGAAAGGAACTCTGCTTACCACTCTAAGACGCTCATTTTATAGATAAAGAAAATATATCCCAGAGAAGTTAAAGTGATTTATTCAGGGTAACACAACTAGTCAATGGCAGACTAGAACTTAGTACAAATGAGAGGTGCAAAATAGTTTGTCACTATTTTCATTTTTCTACATTCTTAAAGATTCTCAATGAATCTGTTACTTCAGTTTTCTCTTTTCCATAATGAAAAAAAAATTGAGTTCCTTTAGGCTTGATTCTTAAGACTTAAAAGGTACCACTATTAAGTAATATAGCAATTAACTTTCATGCATGGCTTTTTTTCCCTAATATGGCTTTTCCCAAGGGAAAAAGGGCATTTAATGTCAAGTTTTGAAATTTACAAACATGGCCAATCAAATAATTGATCATTTATTAATATTAATTATTCACTTCCATTTTGCCAAAAAATTGTGCTAGGGACAGATACAAATAAAAGAATGGAAAAGTCTCTCCACTCAAAAGATCCCTGGAAAGCAAAATGTTGATGACAATGATCTTGGTGCTCCTGCAAATTATTTAAAGCAAACTGAAATAAGGGAAGAAATGAAATCCCATTAAGTAGTTATAGGGCTTAAGAAGAAAACTAAGTCAGGGTTATTCCAATATTCTGGATGCACAGGGTTCTGCATGTTTGTGTCTTAGGCTTCCAAAATTCATTTCTATAATCTGATGCCAAGTTGCCTTTAATCAAGTTCTTGGAAGGCAGCTTTTTCCCTGCTACATTAATTCTAAGTTCCAGGGTCTCAATATGTTCATCCATTTTTCCCCCAGATTATCTTCCAAAAGGATTAATTTTGTGGAAATAACTCCTTTCTCAATCCAAGGCCATGTGATGTTAGAAGGGAAAGCATTGTGGCCTGGGAGTTACAAGATCTTGGCTCCATCGTTCTGTCTTTGACCCTTAGTGCCTCTGTGTCCCCCTTTGCAAAATAGAGGTGATGTCTGCTGCCACTCATGTTGGCAGAGAGCACTGGAAACCATGGAATGAAAGCAAGGTTAGGCATCCAGACAACCTTGTGGTTTGGCAACTTTAAGTAGCCCCTGAAGACTATCTGACGTAAACTGGCCAAAACCTACATGTTCATCCCACCTTGGAATTTGTCTCCATTTCCATTTTATTTTGCCCTCTATATTATTTTTAATCCATGAAAATAACATGTACTTAATCACATAGTGTAAAGTACAGTGTATCTTTGTTTTTTTGTACAACAGACCTTCGGTGTCCTGGCCTAGACCTTGCATAAAGACAAATACCCAGGCCTTTTTCAAAATGCTGTGTGAGTTTTGGTTAAAGGTGTTGCAAAGACTAAACATAGCATTGTTTTCTCATAGAGGCAAAGCTTTTTGGATTGCTTTAGCCTGCAGTAATTGAAATGGTGATGAAATCCCTAAGGTGAATGGATTAAAATACATTTGACACAATTTTATTCTTAACTTTTTGGATCCTGCCAAGTTTTTATTGAAAGAGGACTGTCCTGTCCTCCATCTAAAGAATTACACATTTTTAGAGACCATTAGAGACTCCTGCCTTTGCTTCCACTTTAATAGAGGTCTCTTGTACTCATTCTCCCATTTGGCACTCTAAATAATTCCCTGACTCAATACTCAGTTCTCTCCTAGCTTTTGGTACAGTGGCTAGAGGTTGCTAAAATGTATGCCTCAAGCTTGGGGCAACTTTGTGGCCCTGGAGTGTACGCATATCCTTTGGGGTACATTCATATCCTTTCCAGCTCAATCTATGAGGAGCCTGGCTTCTAAGGTCATTTACCATATATGGCTTTTAACTAGCTTTCAGGTTTATTTTACCCTATTATTCTTCACATATTGCCCATTTCAGCCAGACAAGATTACTAGCCATTCTCCTCTCTGGACTTTTCTCTGCATTTGCTTACACACACTCCCTAGTCATGGACCAGGCTTACCTCATATTTCTATGTATTGAAATTTTTGCCTATTTTCAAGTATCAGGTAAGGTGCTTCCTCAATCCTGTAATCGTCCATCATCCTCTCAGCTGAAAGAGATGCCTAGCTCCCCAGCTCTTTTATGACCCTCTGTTTGACTTCTCTGACTCTCTTTATACTTTCTAGCTTCAATACTTTCTACTTTCTAGTCTATCCTTCTAAAAGGTTATATATGCAGGGCCTCATTGCTCTTCCTGATTATCAATTCCTGATGTAGACTTAAAACTGACACTGGCTCAGCTCTGTTTGAAACTCCAATTCTTCCTCAAGCCAGCTTTTCTATTTTTATCTCTAAATTAATATAACAAGACTTATTTTCTAATATCATCCTTATAAGGGCCTGGGTTATCTTTGTATTCCAAACCCTTATTTGCATGCCTTGCACATGCTAGGAATTTAGCAAATATAAACAAGCAAATGCTCGTTAAATCCAAAGGAATTTCCTTATTGCCTAGTATTATTTAAGAAAACTTCTAAAATTCTGTATTATTGATTTTGGTTATAGAAAAGTAAAAAATATCGCTGCTTTAAACTCTTATACAGAGACCAGATACAAAAGGGCAAGTGAAACCATTTTCATACTTATTGGTTACAAAGGATCTAGAACACACACACATACCACACACACATATATTATACATTTTGTTGCTTAGTTGTTTTATCCATGTCTGACTTTGTGACTAATCCCAGAGTTGATGAGCAGTTCCACTGGGTTATACATGTATTATCACTCAATACCTATTTCCATATTATTTATTTTTGTAATAGAATAATCTTTTAAAAACCAAAACCCTAAATCCTATACCCATATAAACGAGAGATAAATCATATGTTTTCCTTCTGCGTTTTTATTCCCACAGGTCTTTCTCTCAATGTGGATAGTGTTCTTTCTCCTAAGTCTCTCAGGATTGTCCGGAATCATTTCATTGCTATTGGTAGCAAAGTCAATCGCATTTGATTGATCCACAATGTTTCAGTTACTGTTCTCCTGGTTCTGCTCCTTTCACTCTGCATCAGTTCATGGAGGTCTTTCCAGTTCTTAATGAAATCATCCAGTTCACTGTTCCTTTCAGCACAATAGTATTCCAACACCATCTTATACCACAATTAGTTCAGCCATTTCTCAATTGAAAGACATACCCTCATGTTTCAATTTTTTGCCACCACAAAAAGCACAGCTATGAATATTTTTGTACAAACAGGTCCATCCCCATTTTGTTTGGGGCTTTCTTGACAAAGACACTTGGATTCCTTTGCCTTTTCCTTCTCTTGCTTATTTTCCAGATGAGGCACTGAGGCAAATGCAGTTAAATGACTTGCTCAGGGTCACACCAGATCTGAGGCCAGAGGAGTCTTCCTGACTCCAGATCTGACGCTCTAAACCCTGTGTCCCACAGCTGCCCACATATATGCATATTTATATGTATATATGTACATAATATGAATAATGTATACATATATATAGTAAGAGAGTGCTTAACTTTAGAACAATAAGCATGCTATTACATATTACTTGTTTATTGGTGCTTTGATTGTTTATATATCAAATCTTCAAAATCCCATCTCAGAAGGCCCCAATGAGGAAATATGTAACGAACAGAGAACTACCTTGAATCAGGAAGAGCTGGTTTCAAATCTCATCTAAGATAGCTATGAACTGTATAGTTTTAGATGTCAGTTGACCTCTAAGCTTTTGCTATTTTTCTCATCTGCAAAATGGGAAAAACAATATCTTTAGTATCCTACACATATGATTGTTGTGAAAATCACAGACCAACTATGTGGAGTATAGGACAAAATTGAAAGCTATATAGAAGTGTCAAAGATCATAAATGTTGTTGTGATCATTATTTTGGTTTGACCCTGCAAGGATTCAGACACAGAAGCTTCCCATTAACCTAAAGTGGGGTAAAATGTCAGTGAAGACAAGGTTGGAGCCCCCTGAATTGGCAAAGCCTATTAGGGTTTGTGGTAGCATAATATAGTACAAAGGAAACTAAATTTGGGGTCAAGGGACCTGATTTGAGATGTGGGTGTTCCACTTACTACGTAACTTTGAGTAAATCTTTTTAACTTTCCTGACTCTCACTTCCTTCATCTATAAAGAAGGATAACCATATTAGCTCTCCTTACCTCATCATAAGGAACAAATAAGAAAATATATATGGAACAAGAAATATGGGGCCTACCAACATCATCACTTGTAAGTCATTCCTTAACCTTATACTTTATTTCTTCTCATATTTAGTCTGACTCTTAGCTCTTGAGTAATCAATGAATATATTTGTATATTTCCTATTTAATTAGTTGAATTTCAGCATATCAATCAATTTAGCTTAGAATCCCCATCCATTAACTATTATTTATTTAATAAACTAGGAGAAAAACTCCTTTCCCAACAGGGACATCTCTTAATCTCCTAAAATAAGATGTTAAAATCATTGAACATATTATACATTAACAATGACGTCAATAATAAAATAAAGCCATGGGGAATGGATAATTTAGAATATTTTAGTTGTGAGAATGATATTCTTACTCTTATTGCTTCTCATCATGTTTGAGAACATATTTCACAACATGATGATTATCCTTAATTTCATTCTTTTACTTTACCCACATAGCCAATAAGTTGCCAAATCTTAAAGTTCCTATCTCCATCATATTTTTTACATGTATCCTCTGCTCTCTATCTGTGTAGTAAACATCTCACTTAAGACTATAATCAACTTTCACCTGGACCATTGCAATAACCTCCTTTTCTGTCTCTTTCCTACCAGTCTCTCTCTGCTTCAATCCATCCTCCACACAGTAGCCAAAGTTATCTTCCCAAAATATAGGTTTGATTATATTTCTCCTCTGCCAAATAGCCTCCAGTAACTCTCTCTTGTCCCTAGAATAAAGTACATACTTTTGTGTGTTATTTAAAGTTCTTCACAATCTGAATTTAGCCTTTCTTTTCCATCTTATTGGACATTACCGCCCTTCATGTACTCAGAAGTCTAGCCAAACTGGCCTGCTTGCTGTTCCCATTAAAACCATTATTTCTTCTATCTCCTAGAAAACACAAGAGAACTTGGTTTGTAAAAGAATCTGAAGGACAGCATTTCATTTGTTGTTCTTCTGTGAATTCGCCAAGTTATCTTCTTTTATTAAAACTACCCAAATATCCCTTTAACCAAATAAATATGAGGGTCTCTAGACTAGCTACAATCAAAATTTCTGAGATTTTGGCATTTGTTTTTTTACTTCCTTAAATGCCTAAATGATGGTATCCTATTTTGTGGATCCTACAGGCAAAAGGGCAGATGCATGTTGAATTGCACTACGCTTTCATTGGGAAAACCAAAGAGATGACTCACAGGATCTGTATTCATTGGGACCATTTTTAGAAAACCACCAAACTACCTCACTCTAAGCTGATGGAGCTTTATGACCCTTTTTTATCTCCCACGCAGAATTTAGTGTTGAATTCAGCATAAGGAATCTCTCATTGAACCTTCCTCTCCCACACTGAACTTTTGTCCTTCATATCTATCACCATCTTGCTTTCTTTTTTTTTTTTTTAAAGTTACTGCTTCTCCAAGATAGAAGGTGGAGATAGCAGGGCAGAAGATATATATACACAGGGCAGAAGCAACTAGCTTTCTTGCTTTTTTAAATGCCTTAGTTACAGATCTACATAGGATCCTAAATTGATTTTTAGGGAACGCGATTCCTCCCACCCCTTAAACTACACACTGATCAAAGTTGCATCCAAAGATTAATTTGCATATGGCTTGTTGAAGGTGTTTTTCCTACATATGCACAAGTATATTACATTATAGTATATGAATCACAATGGAAAAATGCCCAAACCCCTTACAACATGAGCAGTCTCTTTACTATTTTATTCCAGCAAAAATGTCTTTTTTATAATGTGCTGCTTCTTCTTGGCTTACTTAGCTTCAAACAGAAGTTGCCCTATGGGAGGGCCATCCTAACGCCTATGTGTTTACTTTCCAAGATTTCTGTCTCTGTGCTTAGCACAGGTTCCAAAAGCACAAAAAGATCTGACTGCACAGAATCAGCAAATTCACATTTTCCTTGGCTATTAGTACCACTATGCCCCAGCCCCCAGGTCTCCCATGTTTGTAACTTTGATATTGTTCATTCTTCCTTCTCCCTTAGGACTCAGATCAAATTTTTTTTTGCACAGTATAAACTACAGTTTCTCCTTCCATGATTTCTATCCCAGTTAGCTTCCTTTTTGTTCTTACTACACTCACAAATAGGTCCTCATTAGTACCCTTTTGAACTATTGCAGTAGCATCCTTTTCTCCTCAGCTCCCCTCTAAATTGTTCTTCTCATTTGTTCCCACTATACCCTCATGCTTCTCGTCTCCTTCGTAGAGCCATAGAATTCCTGATTTGGAAAGACCTTGGAACAATTCTATTAAAAATGTCATTAAGATGTGTTTGTAGTTCTGTCCTTCCCCTCTAAAACCAATCACAACATTTTGGACATTATCCATGTTTCCTTATTTCCATTCTCTTTCTGGCTCCTGGAATTCATTTTTTTGAGGTGACTTGGCATTTTATTATACAACAGAAATTTTTCCCCTTTGTACAAGCCCAGCTGATTAACAGTGGGAATCAAGATTATGGTATTGACCTTATAAGTAGCACACACTGTGTGCAAAAATGTAAAAATACTGTAAGCTGAAGCTGTGTAAATCATATGTCCAAGGTTAAGACATCTTAGAAGTTATTGCCCTTAGAAGCTCTAGTAGCTTTTGATCTGAGGGCTTGTCATTCAACTTTAAACTGCTGTACATATTCTCTGTCCTTGGATTGTCATCTCATGAGCTCTGATTTTGATAAGTAGTCTCTTTACAGTGATACTAGATTATTTTTGTGATATCTTCATGGCTCTGGAGACTTGTTTGTATATTAGTTTGGCTCTGATGAAATGTAGGTTTATAATTTGACTAACCAGTTTTGTGCTATGGGCATTGATCTTCGTTTTTCCATTACGAAAGCATTTTATTGGTAGTTCTCCATTACCATTTAGTGTCCATAGAATTAAATGAGTTCTAATTTCTATAATTAAACATTTCTGAATCAAATGGTTGATCGAATGCCAGAGACTATAATTTAATGGAATTAATATCTCTCTCATCAAGTCAAATCAAAGCATGGCTATGAAAATAAATTATCACCTGAACATCTTAGATAATGCAAATTCATCAGTGTCCCTCGATTTCATTTAGTGGATGAATTTAAGAAATAGCAACAACCTTAAATTATTTGTGTGTGGGTGATAACACACTTTGTGAATTATCTGGTCACATTTTTCATTCTTAGCTGACTTCCCTTCACCATCCATCCAACATGCTTCTGAAATGTCTCCTCTTTCTGTAAGTGGATGCTTATGTGCAAAATATAAACCAGTAAAACATTAGATGTGCTTAATTAAGAAAGTATATTTGGTATGAAATCCTTTATTTTTTTCATTCAAAATCAAGTGCCAATGAATTTTAAAACAATCTTCCTTTGGGCTTATCTGCATCAGTACCATATGAGAGCTGAATATATTTCCTTTTTTTCTTTGTTGATCATCCACATCCTGGAGTCCAATGAATGGCCCTGGGAATAGCCCTGAAATTGACTTAGTGATTTGTGAGTTTAAGATTTGGAGAGTTTAAGTTGAAAGGTTATCATCATAAGTAATCATCATCAATATTTTCATCAGAGCTGACATTTACGTATTACTTTCAGGTTTGGAAAGTACTTTACATGAGTTATTTCATTTGTTCATAGTATTTAGAGCTGGAAGGGGACCTTTGAGATCACCTAGTAATCCTGCAATTTATAGTAAAGGAAAACTCAGGTTTTGAAATTTTATGTGACTTGCTCTACAAGTAACAAATCTCGTATTTGAATTTAGGTCCTCTGATTCTATCTCAAGTATTCTTGCAGCTGCACTGTGCATGAAAAATAATGTTTGTATTTTTTTAACATTTAAGTTATTGCAATGAAATATTACTAAGATTTCTTTTATCCCTTTAAAATTACTCAGCATTTTATTATAATAACCCTCCACTATAGTGTCAAGAAGGGAAAAGATGGACTTTAGAATCTACAGATCATTCTTTAAATTCACTTGGGCCAATCATTTCAGTACTACCACCCCACCACTGAAAACATTGCCCAAGACTTGTAATAATTAAAATGATTTTGACAGATAATAAGAATTTAAGAAATTGTTGTGGATACTATTTATAATTAGATATTAAGTCATGAGACTGTTGGTAGCTCTAGTAGCTTTATTACAGCAAAATAATGATAGTAAGAGAGGGAAATATAGGAAGGAGGTAGAAAATATTGCTTAGCTAAAAATACCGTAAGTCCAGGTCTGAGTGCCTCGAGACCAGGGGTCAGCAACATAAGGCTCTCCAGCCATATCTGGCTCCTCCTCCCAACCTGCCAGTCTGGGTAGAGCCCCAGGATATGCCCCAGGGGGCCCTTCAGCCTCCACCCCATATTCCAGCACCTTCCACCTCCATCCTCCACCTTCTGCAGGTGTTTATGGCTCTCACGGCCAAAAAGGTTGCTGACCATTGCTCCAGACAGTGAATGGGAATCTGAATGCAAATCTCACCAGTGTTCAAGAGTATCTCCAGCCACCAAAGAGTGACACTGAAGAGGCTGAGCCACAAAGAACACTCTCTCCTGCCAAGGAGGCAAGAGTCTTACTGGAGTAATTGTCCCTCTTCAGGTCAAGTCTCCAACACAGAAAGATGAATCTTCACCAGAATCCAAATTCTGAATCAGGAAGTCGAAATCCGAAGCCTCAAAAGTAGCTGAGCCATCCCAGAGCTTGATCTGCCAAAGAGCCAAAAGACTGCAAAGAATCTCACCAGAACTCACACCCACAAGGCAAAAGACTGCAAAAGAAGACCCTATTTATATGCAGTTTTCTCCACCCATCAGTTTTCCTCCCCACATCTCAGGAATCAATCACAGTCTCCCAATTTGCCCAGCACTGCCCAGGATGGGCAGTGCTTGTGGTGTTTTAGGGTATCAACTTCCTTTTCTAGTAAAAGGTTAAAGTGTTAATGATTAACTAAGTGTGAAAGGTGGGGGACTCCAAGTTCTTGATTGATTATCTTAAAATAGACAGTGAGAGTTTAAATTCTCTTTCACAGACTATTAATAAAAAATTTGATGGATATGAATTTCACCCCTTAGTGTATCCATTGCTCAATCCAGTAGAAGTGATAGTGAGCAATGAAATCGCCAAAGACTGGGAAGCAGCAGGGATACAGAGGCTAAGGAAAGAGCCAAGGTAAACTGCAGACTTACTGGTCCCTGAATAATTGAAAGTTACCTGCTTGAATTCAGAGATGGCTTGCAGTTTTAAAAATAAGTCGTCAGTGTTCATTCTTTACAGCCCATTTCCTCCTATCATTTTTCTCCTCCCTAGGTGAAGAAGAACATCAGCATAGAGCCTCAAGTTGCAGCAGATATGGGGAGACTGTCTAAGTGATATAGACTTAGCTGGTTAGTTCCATGAAAAAAAAATTATGGGCATTATGAAGACAAAGATGAACATGAAAATAACCAAATGACATAAAAAAATTCAGAAAGCTTGATCTGCCTTGAGTTATTTTGGCCCTTGAACAGAGGCACATACACATATGGCACTTATTTATGAATACGTTGTAGGGAAATTAGTGCCTTCCATAAGAAAATATTAAAACTTTTTAAAATAAGCTATTAATTAACAGAACTTG
This sequence comes from Gracilinanus agilis, assembly GCF_016433145.1. NCBI lineage: Eukaryota > Metazoa > Chordata > Mammalia > Didelphimorphia > Didelphidae > Gracilinanus > Gracilinanus agilis. The sequence continues at coordinate 503,880,382 of NC_058130.1, forward strand.
GGGTTAGGAGGTACTAGCTATCATCAAACTTATTTTTAATCTAAATCCTAAGACACAGAGGAAAAAAATTCTTGTGAAAAGACTATTCCATTTTAGAAACAAAGTTCAGGATGCTTAACTCCAGTTCATTTTGTTTAAGTCATACACAGCAGACCATGTACTGTATACCCTCTCTCTTTAAAAACTGCAATCATTTGTTGTCTTAAATTTGAAAGAAATGGCAAAGCACCTCCTGATCTTTGATAGCAACTGTTTGCTTAATGGTTTGATGCTCTTCATTATCACTTGTACATGTGCTAGTTTGACTCATTTTTAAAAAGATTTAATTTTCTAAAATTATGTTAAGAGAAAGCAACAATTTAAAACTCATTTAAAAAAAAACTGTCTTTGGGGGCAGTTAAGTAACTCAATGGATTGAGAACCAGACCTAGAGACAGGGAGTCCTGGGTTCAAATTTGTCCTCAAGATACTTCCTAGCTGTGTGACCCTGGGCAAGTCACTTAACTCCCATTGCCAAGCCCTTACCTCTCTTCTGCCTTGGAACCAATACCCAGTATTGATTTTAAAATGGAATGTAAGGGGTTTTTTTTTGTTTGTGTGTTTTTTTAATCTGTCTTCAACCAGAATACTAACACAAACTCTGAGATCTTCCCTATGAAGGAAGATATTTTTGTATTCATTAGAAGAGAGATCAAGATTCCTCAAACATACATTAAGTCCCAGAGATTCAAAGGTATCATTCCTCTCATTGAAACTGAAATGAGAGTCCATACTTGCAGGGGGTTAAATTTAAGTCTAATGGATATGAATACCATTGATTTAAATAAAAATCACTCTCTCCAATATCTCTGACAACATAAAGAATCTGCTGAATCTGCATTTGGATAGAATCTGGGTAGTTAGTATGTTTAGGTTTTGCTTTCTCTGTAGCTAATGACTTGCAGAGTGTGATCTTGGACAGATTACTTACTCTCTCTATGCCTTAGTTTTGAGATATTAAAAATTCGCATACCATATGCAGAAACATAGTATCTGTCCCTTTCTAATTCATAGGATTGCATGAAGACTGTTTTAATAATTCATAGATATAAGGCATGGGGAGACAATATATATGTATGTATGTATGTATGTGTGTGTGTGTGTGTATGTATAACCCAGTGGAATTGCTTGTCAACTCCAGGAGGCGAAAGGGATTTGGAGAGGGAGAAAACATGAATCATGGAATCATGGAATCATGGAAAAAGTTTAAAAATAAAAAAATTAATAGAAAAACAGCCAGGTGCCTCAGTGGATTGAGAGCCAGGCTCAGAGACAGGAGGACCTAGATTCAAATTTGACTTCAGACACCTCCTAACTGTGTGACCCTGGGCAAGTCACTTAACCCCCATTGCCTAGCCCTTACCATTCTTCTGTCTTAGAACCAATAAACAGTATTAGTTCTAAGATAGAAGTTAAGAGTTTATTAAAAAAAAAGATGAAGAAAATAAGTTAGCTAAATTCATATTAATGCAAAAATCTTTATCTCAAGGAACAGAAAAATGTATATATACTTAGTAATCACCTCCGCCACCAAAAAATTTAACTAAACAAATGCCTAAAAAATATAAAAAACCACCTACTCCACATTGTATGCATTTTGTTTAAAATATGTAAACTATATATGTATGTTAATATAGAATTCTTCTTTTGAGTTCCCTTTGAATTTGTTTTACTTGGGTACTTTTTTCTCTTGATTTTATGGCTGTTATTTTTAAAAATGTAATCATAGTAGGTATTATTCTTTCTTCTCTTTTCATATATTTCCCTTATTTTCTTGATAACTTTCAATCACATAATACAGTCCATTATAATCAAATATCCTAATTTTATTCAGCCATCTCTCCCATTCACTGCATTTGTGTTATTTCCAGTTATTTTATCATCACAAACAAAGCTTCCATGAATATTTTCATACATACACAGCTTTTGACCCTCTCAATAGTGCCCCTAGGGTCTGACCTTAGTGATGAGATCACTAGGTCAATGAGAATTAACAGCCTTACAACTTCTGATGTATATTTCCCTATCAATTTTATGTCTTCTCATTCATAATTTCTTCTGGAACAGTAATATTTCATTATATTCCTATGCCACAGTTTGTTCAACCATTCCCCAATGAACAGACACCTATTAGCATTTTGGGGGGGATAGGTCTCAGTTATAAAGTACTTTAAAGAGTTTTCAAAACAATTCTTTCCACAAAAAAACAATTCTTTCCCAAAATAATTGTGAGATTGAGTAGTACAGATGAGTAGTCCTCCCTGCAAATGAAGAAACAGGTTGAAAGAAATTAAGCAATTTGAGCTTGGTCAGACAGCTAATAAGTCTTAAAGTCAGGACATGAATAGAGCTTTTCTTACTCCAATCCAATGTTCTTTCCATAATCCTTGCCTTCTCAGAACAGAGGCAAGAAATGTCTAATAATAATAATAATAATACAGAGAGAATGTGGTAAGTGAAGTAGAGAGGCCTGAGAAAGAAGGGAAGATCATTTTTAAAAGGAGGGCGAACAAATGTTCATGTAAGAGGGGGCATGTGTACTGGGTTGTATTCATATTTTCTATTGCTTCTACCAGTGCAATGCATGAATTTCTCTGGCTGTTATTAATGATATCCAATATTGTTTCCTTTACATCATTATGTGTAATGCTTCATTGTTGTATTTCTAAGGGTATAAGGAGTGACTACTCTATCCACCATGAAATTAAATCAACCTTTAATTCGGTTGATTTCCTAATGGAGCCAATTTTCCCCCCAAGGGAAAAAGCTGTCTTTATGATCTGCAAAGTATATAGACTTTCTTTTCTTATTTTGTGGAAGTTATTGAAAATCATCAGACATGCCACTAGTATCCTGGAAAGTAACATTTCTATTTGGGAATTTTTCATTTGTTCTCTATTTGGTAAATATTGTGTTGTCACCAGATGCCAATCACACAACATCAGTGGATTTGTAAGATTATAAGATGGGAGGAAAATGAAGGTTAAGCACAGGTCACCATAGAGATTACTTATAGTAATGAATTATATAATTTTTTTAGACAGATCTGGATTAATGTTCATCCTGGAAAGAGATTACTGTATGTCTGATTCTGGCCTTAAACATTAAGCAGAATGTTCAGGTTTGCTTCATGAAGCTTATGGTGCTAAGCAACTTGTGATTTATTGTGTACCAAGCTGGGGAATGGCCCAGGAGGCACATGATGTACAAATGACATGCAGTGGTGTTGCAAGGGAGAAAACTTTTGCCGTGGAACTATGGTTCAACATTATAAGGGTTTCTACCTCAGTGGTATACTAAAAGGAAATTTAGTAATTGATTACCAAAGGTTAGAAATTTAGTAATTGATTACCAAATTTAATAATTGATTACCAAATGTTAGAAATATTCCTAGAACAGCCAGAAAAAATTCAGATTCTGTCTGCCTAGTGTTGACATATATCTCTATTCTCTCAAAGTGGTATTGCCACCATGCTCCTTCTCTGATAAGTGTTTCTTTCAGTACCAAAATTTCCTCCCTTAGTGAATTACCTTATAGCAAGAGGTTCAATATAGGGACCTATCCTCTAGAGATCTTCATGGTGGTAGAGGACATCACAGTTAATTCTATGGAAACCTGCAGTTTATAGAACCTAAATGCCTTGGTATGGCTTTCAGTATTTCATGCCAATTAACCTTTAGCATCTGATGATAGCTTGACTTAAACTCAGAACTTCTACTTTGGCAAAATGAAACACTGAGCCATCCCCACATATTACCTGCTCAGGGACATCTCTTAGCTTTTACTCATGCTATAATGCTTGTCTAGAATAGCCTACACTTCTGTTTTATATAACAGGTTTTGTTCAGGAAATATATATTCCAGAAAAGCAGATGGGCCAGTAATCTGATATGAGAGAAGGATAAGAATTTGATGGCTGAAGAAGGTTTCCCTGCTTCCCATAGAATGTAGAAAGGTTTGGTTTAAAGGAAGATCTCTTAATGCACTGGGGAGATCTCCTCCTGAGGATTTATGGAAGACACTAAGACAAGAACCACACATGTTGAAAAGGCATGAATGGGAGCACCTATATTTATAGAATTCTTGTTATGAACAAAGCACCGTAGCTAGTGATATGATATGGCTTCTGACTTCGAGGAACTTACAATCTAATTAGAAGCTTAGCAATTATGTATCATATGAAAATGAAGAGCACAAGGCAATGGTTCATAAAATCATAACATTTAGAGGTGAAGGGTCCCCAACTTCTGCATGAGGTTAGTAGCAGATCTAAATCTGAACATGCATATAACCTGAGCATAGTTTCTGGTGGGACAACAGTGACTTAGAGAGCAGTAAAAGTCTTACTTTATTTCTCATACTATGGAGGTAATCCTGCATCTCTGATGGACTGGAACAAAAGTTCTACTGGGTATGACTAAGACGGAAAGACTTGTTTTATAAAGACTACAGCCCTGGCAATAAATTGTATCTGTTGCCTAAGGACCAATCTAGCACTAATGTGATTAAATGTTGACAGGAGCATGGAGAAACAAGTCTAATATTACATTGCTAGAGCAGCTGTGATTAAAAAAAAAAAAGATGGAAATATACATTAAGAGTTGTAAAGCTGCTCATGCTCATTGACCTAATGGTTTCATTACTAAGGTTAGACCCTAGGGGCATTATTGAGAGAGTCAAAAGCTCTGTATGTATGAAAATAGTCATGGAAGCTTTATTATGACAAAATAACTGAAAATAGCACAAATGCAGTGAATGGGAGAGATGATTGACTAGATGGTGATATTTGAATGTAATGGATTGTATTATGTTATTGAAATGACAAATAGTGGAAATATCAAGAAAATAAGGAAAATAATGTGAAAGGATGAAAAGAAAAGAGAATAAGAATAATACATATCATGATTACAGTTAAAAAATGATAATCATACAGCTAGGTAGCTCAGTGGGTTGAGAGCCAGGCCTAGAGAGGGAAAATCCAAGGTTCCAATCTAGCCTCAGACACTTCCTAGCTATGTGACTCTGGGCAAGTCACTTAACCTCCATTACCTAGCCCTTACCACTCTTCTGCCTTGGAACTACACAGTATTGAGTCTAAGATGGAAAGTAAGGGTTTAAAAAAACACAGCCACAAAATCAAGAGGAAAAAAAGTATTCAAGTAAAACAAATCCAAAGGGAACTCAAAAGCAGAAGAATATTAGCACACATATATAATTTACATGTTTTAAAAAAATTATATACAATATAGAGTTGGGGGGTTTGCACATAATTTTTAAGCATTTGTTTAATTAAGTTTTTGTGGTGGTGGTTACTAAGTGTGTATGTGAATATATATATATATATATATATATATATATATATATATATATGAAGTGAAGGGGACCTTAGAGATCACCTGGTCAAATTCATTACCTGGTGCAAGTAAACTCTGAATTTGTTTCCCCCATCAGTAAAATGAAATGTATAAACTCAATGACCTCTTAAGATTTTTTCTTATTTGAAATTTATGCTCTTATGTACTCTCTTTTTATAGATAAGGAAACTAAGGCCCAGAAAAAAGCTTAAATGATTTAAATTTGACTGGGAAAAGGTAATAATTTTTACTTTCCTGTCACCTAAATATCATACTGACCACAGTGATTTTTCTAATCCTTTTCTTCCCTCTTTGAACTTCCCATAGTTCCTTCTATCCTATCCTCTCAATCTTCTAATTTTTCATTGAAAAAAATTGAAGTTTTTATCAAGAGCTCCCTCATATCTCCTCCTCCTCATCTTACCTCATTCAAATGTATTCCACAACTTTTAGCCTTATCTCATTTGAGGTAGCCTTCTCTTTCCTAAGACAAGCCATTTTGTTTGCATAAGAAATCACATCCATCCCACTCCATCTTCTCCAAGTGAATGCTCCCTCTATTATCCATGTTCTTTCACATTTCATCAGTTCACATCCATGACTTTCCCATCTTCAAAAAATCCTCACTGCATTGTCTTATCCATACTGTCATCTTATATTTCTCATCTCTTTTGTGACTAAAATCCTTTACAAGGCCATATGCAATTGGTGTCTCCAAATCTTTACTCTTACTTTTTCCCTAACTTTTTGACCTTATTCTTCTGACCTTACTCAACTGAAGCTGCTTTCTCCAAACATATTGATGATCTTCTTCTACTTGACAAATCCAATAGACTTTTCTCAATCTTTTTTCTTCTTGACCTCCCTGAAGCCCTTAATATCATCAGTCACCTTCTTCTCCTCAGCACTTTCTTCTCTTGAGGTTTTTGTGAGAGTTCTCTCCTGTTTCTTCTTCTATCTGTCTGACTGGTTCTTCTCTGTCTTCTTGGCTGGATCTTCATCCAAAGAGTTCCCACTTACCTAGGAGTCCCAGAGGGCTCTATATTGAGCCTTCTTTTCTATATCTATAAAGTTTTACTTAGTGATTTCATAATATTCCATGGATTTAATTATCATCTTTATGAAGATAATTCTCAGATCTATTTATCCAGCCCTAACTGCTTTTGTGATTTTTTTTACCTCCAACTGTCTGTCATCTCAGATTGGATGCCCAAGACACATCTTAAATTCAACATATCCAAAACTGAACTTATATTTCCCTAAAAACCTTCTTTTCTTTGTAACTTCCCTGTTACTGTCAATGGCACCACTATTCTCCTAGTCACCTTGGCTTGCAACCTAAATGTCACACAATTCCTCACTCTCACTCCCCATATCCAATTAATTGCTAAATCCTGATGTTTCTATCTCCATAACACCTTCATAACATGCCTCCTTCCTTACTCTTACACTGCTACTACACTGACACAAACCCTTATCAAATCACAGCTGGATTATTGCAGTAACTGAGATTCAACTCAGGTCCCCTTACCCCGAATTTAGTGTTCTTTCTACCACAATGTACTTCAGAGGAAGCAGCAATTTCCATGAATTGGAGTTGTATTGAAGTTTCATGGAGAAGGTGAGATTGGACTTGAGATGTAAGGATTGATAGGATTTAGATAAGTGGAGAGAAAAAGGCGAGGATTTTATGTATGAGTGTTATATACAGAACTGCAGAGAAAAGAAGGTTCTTGGGATGCTCAAAGGCCAAGTCCTTCAGAAGAAGTAGAAAGTTTATGGTGGTTGAGAATGTAAAATCATGCAAGAGAAGTAGTTCAGCATCAGATTTTAGAGGGCTTCAAATGCCAACTTGAACAGTTTTTTGCTTTTATTCTATGAAAAATTGAAACAACTTTATTCTATAAGCAGTTGAAACAACTTCTCTAAGCATATACTAACCTAAAATGTGACTTATTTTAAAGTCTAATTTGTGAGTAGGACAAATTTGTGATGGACTACTAGTAAAGAATATTATTTTTATTACTTTTAAGCAAGTGTGCATCTTAGATGGAGAAAAAGATCATTTCTAAAAGTACTGTGAGGCAATAAATATATTTTATTGATCCACAAGGCTGATTAAAGTAATGTTATTGTGTATATTCCAAATGTTTGTATTGAGATAAAATCACTGCGTACACCAGGTTCTAAAATCTGAACCCAAATCTTTTTGACTACATTTTCTCAGCTGTATTTCAAAAATACTAGTTTCTTAATCTGTATCATTCAATGTTTGATTTTCTAAACTTAAGGGAAAGATAAGAATTATTTCTATGTTTTTCAGATAATTCCATATATTTTGCTTCTTCTCAGATATTTACTCCTACATAAATTTGTACTTTTGATGATAACTTTCAAAAGCTATAGCATGTGCATCAGAAACTTGGAGGCAAATAAATTGTCAACAGTGACACAATGGTGATAGAATAAAACCTGGGCTTCAACCACTCATGGTTTTTATAAGAAGCTATAAAAAGTCATGTATAATTGCTAGTTCTAGCAAACACCAGGATAAGTGACTATCATTTTTTTGATAGTGAGAAAAAAGTTTAGGAGTCTGAATCAGGTACATTTAACCACCTAAGGTTTGTACACTGAAATATTTCCTTTGGGGACACATAAATACACATATACATGTATAATACATGTATATATGTGTGTTTCTATGTATATATACATGCACACATAATGGTATGTGTATATGTGTATATTGTGTGTATATACTTAATATGGGTGTTATGTATATACTCATACTCTCACACATGCATGTATCCGTATATTTTTATATGCATATATCCATCTTCACTGTATACTGTGTGTTGAGTGGACCTCTGAGTTATTAAGGTTACCTGTGTCCTCTTAAAAGAAGTAAAAATATAAATGAAGCCACATTTCTGTTATCAGTCTTCTATGAGATGTAAGATGAGCTACTATTATAGTTTTCCTACAACATGCATGGCTGTGACATGGTGTTTAACAGTGTTAAGCTTATTGCGTCTTAACTAAACATGTCTGAAACAAACGATGACCCTCCCGTCTTTGTGATAGTAAAATGGCTCTCTGATGTGATCCTCTGGACTTGAAGCATTAAGTTAATTTTCCTCTGGATCTCTGAGCTGCATTCTTTCTTCCCCCTGCGGAAACCCTGTGAGGAATACAGCTTTTGACCGAATGACAGAGCATGGAGGGTGAGATAAGATGCATTAAATTAGAATATGACAAAAAAGCCTATTTAAATATTTGTCACAATGGCATGTTCAACTCAGGAAGTGAAGGCAAACCAATGTAGAGATCTGATATTTTGAAGAGAAATTTGGTAAAACACCCAGATCACTTTCACACTTTGAAAGGATAAAATTGAAGGTTTGACATGAACAAATGTAGTCTCTGAATTAGGGATTCTTTTCTATAATATGTAATGAAATCTCTTCTTGGTTACCTTTATTTTAACATGTAGATTTTGCTTTTTAAAAGTTCTCTATCTTATGTCAGATTATCAGAACAAGTAAGGTTGCAAATAAGAATAGTCTTCTTTGAAAAAGAATTAAAAAGGTGGGAAGGTGAAAGGAAAGGCTCTATAATTAAATTTGTTATGTTTATATCATATTTCTAACTACTTCTTTCTTGTTTTTCTTTTCCTTTTTGGAAGACCACAGGATAATTGGAAAAACTTGAAGTTCAGGGATTTTGATTCGAGTCCTAGTTTTGCCATTTACTAGCAATCTTGACTGCTTTGGTTAAAATACTTAAACCTTTCTTAGTACAGGATAAATCTAAGCTGTCATTTTTAGTATGACATTGTTAGCATCCATAAAAAAATTCGGAATAGTGAAGGTACAATTTAAATCATAAAATGATGTTTCCAATTAAAGCAGAAATATATTAATTTTTTGAAAAAGACAGTAAAGTGATACTTTGTTCCTGCATTTTAATCATGTTAACACATTGTGTGATTCTTTTTTTTTTTTTTTTGAAGAGAAGGATGGATAAATACCTGATAGTTACCTTTTTTAAGTTGAATTTTATTATGCATTTTACTATGGGGCATAGAGTGCACCAGTCTCCGATGGGGTTAATCTAGCTACATAAATTTCCATGCTGTGTATGATAGTAGTAAAGCTTGTGATCCCTTGATCTTTGATTAGATCTGAGCTAGTAAATATCTTGTGATTAATCAAAATGGGTTGTTCTGCATGTAGTATAAGTCACCTTCACAGATGGGCTAGAGCATCAGAGTTCTTCATGAATATTTGTTTTAATCCATTCCAAACCAGACTTGCTTTGTGTTTCTGTATTTAAATCGGATTTAGTCAGCCAAAAGACAGTACTAGGAAGAAATTGTAACTTGAGGCTTTGAATAGTAGGACAGGAGGTTGAAGAGAAAGAAACATTTTCATTCTCCATGGATATTTTATGTAATTTTTATATGTGAAAATGTAGATTTATAGACTTTATAGTTAAATTTAAGATATAGCCCTATTAATATTTTTCTTTTACACTGAACATGTTTTCACAGTTAGAGAAAAAAAATTTTTTTTGTAAAGCATCTGTGGAGACATGTATTAGTGAAAATAGCAGGTATTTTTGAAATTGAATTCTTCTTATTTTTAGTGGCATAAGTAGCTCTGCTTTCACATCTTCTAAATCTAGGACTAGAGTTTTTTCTTCTCCTCTGATTTAGTCAATTACATTTTTGCTAACAAGGTATATTATCTGTTGATAGCCAAAACATTAGGCATCTGAGAATGGAAGCACTGTAAGATATTTGTGTATCTGTGGCTGTTATCTCTAGAGAATAGTTTTGCCCATTCCCACTGAGCTGCTCAGTCGATTAATTAGACAGACTTTTTGATAATATTGATAAGGAGACTGACTGAAGTGAAAATCAAGGAAGTATGATGTGGTGGAATAAATTACTGAGATAGAACCAGAGGCGGTTTCAGTTTTGCATCTGTCACCACCTGAGTGATGTCGGGCAAGCCACTTACTAATCCTATATACTCAATCTTCTCGTTTGCATTATGGAGAACATGGCAAATTTCTTCTAAGGTCCCTTCTATATTTAGTATTCTTTGATTAAACAATGCATTGAAAAGTTGTATATGTAAATAAAGCAAAAGCTTTGTCAAAATTTTCTGTTGCCATCCTCCATTGTGATTCAGAGAAGGCATAGAGAAGAGGAAAGAAGAGAGTGAATATTGGTTTTTTCAAATAAGAGAGTATGGATTCAAATCTCTGATTGGGTACATGACAGTAGGCAAGTCATTTCACCTCTGCTCATATGCAAAATGAAGTTGTTAGAGTAAATGACATCTATAGTGATGTTAGCTTCAAATCTTAAACTATCCTTCAATTGTTTTTTATCATAATTAACTTTTGTTTACATTCGGAAGGATAATAATCTGGATAATGCTTAACTAAATTGGTTATTAAATAATAATAGACTTTAAGTCTCATTGTTTTTATTATTCCCAAAGTCTAGCTTTAAAATATGAGTGAAAGCGATATTTGCTTTTTATTATAAAACAAATGATACACATTATGTATATAGTTAAATCTGGGCTCTGGATTCCATATGTGTAAGTAGGTTAATCAGGCTGAATTCATAATATCATAACAACTGGTTGAGAAAAGAAAAAAAATCAAGTCAGTCAATCAGAGGGTCTTGGTCTAAAATCAGTGATTCCCAAAGTGGATGCTACCACCCCCTGGTGGGTGCTGCAGCAATCCAGGAAGGCAGTGATGGCCACAGGTACATTTATCTTTCCTATTAATTGCTATTAAAATTTTAAAAAATTAATTTCCAGGGGGCTAAGTAATATTTTTTCTGGAAGGGGGCAGTAGGCCAAAAAAGTTTGGGAACCACTAGTCTATATGATGGAAAAACAAACATTTTTGTTGCTAAACTAAGACAACCAGCCTAATTTTTATTTGTTTAGATCTTCAATATCACTTCAGTCATAAGCTTAAGAAGTTGTCAGGACCTATATTGCATCAATAAAAATTTGGAATTAGTCCTAGGTGAGGTTTGATGATAGCAGAACCACTGTTATTAAACATGTCTTTATGAATGTCTTCAGTAGCAAAACTATAAATTGACTAAAACGCAAGCCAGTTTTCTAGATATTTGACTTATACAATATCTAATAATGTTTGGTTGAGTTTTTGGCTGAATTGGGTATATGTTTGGGTATTATATAGAAAGATGGGGAGGGAGAGAAGAAAGGAAAAGAAGAATAGAAAGAAGGATGGAAAGAGAAAGGGAGAGGAAAGGAAAAAGAGAAGGAAGAAAAGTAGGAGAAAAGGAAGGTAAGGAAAGATAGGAATGAAGGAAAAGAAGGATCAAAGGAAGGAAGAAGAGAAAGTAACAAAGGAAGGAAATAAACATTTATTATGGAGATGCTATATGTCAAGCACTGTGCTAAATGCCTTTCAAAATTTATCTCATTTGATCCTCAAAACAACCTCATAAAGCACGTACTATTATCGTCCACATTTTATAGTTGAGGAAACTGAGGCATATAGAAATTAAACAACTAGCCTAGTTAAATCATTTGCAACATTACGTTAACTTTAAATATATGAAGGCAAATTTGAACTCATGTCTTTCTGACTCCAGAACCAGTATTCTATTCATCATGCCATCTAGCATATATTCTTAAGACAATATCTGTTAGAGTTTTGTAAATTCAGAGTATTTGCTTCAAATGTTTAAGTGTATGATCATGAAAGCATACATTTAGACCTGAAAGGACTATCTGAGATCATCTAGTCCAGTGGTTCCCAAAGTTTTTTGGCCTACCGTCCCCTTTCCAGAAAAAATATTACTTACCCCCTGGAAATTATTTTTAAAAATTTTAATAGCAATTAATAGGAAAGATAAATGCACCTGTGGCCATCACCGCTCCCCTGGATCGCTGCAGCACCCACCAGGAGATGGTAGAGCCCACTTTGGGAATCACTGATCTAATCCAACTACTCACAGATAATGAAATGAAGGTTCAGAGAAATTGAATGAATTGTCTATGGCTATTCAGATACTGTCTCTGAAAGGCAAATCAAGTCCAAATCAATTAACTTCATCTATAATGTTCTTTTCAGGACCTACTATGATAGTATGGATAGAGCAATGGATGTCATTGAATAATATAATTGGAAGAAGCCTCTGAAATTGTCCAGCTCATCTATGAGCTTCTAGACATCTTTGCTTCATAGACTGACATGTGACTAACTTGATGTCTTTTGTTCTTATTGTTTACATAGGAGACCTGGGGAGCCTCCTTTGATAAATGGCTGGATTCCTTTTTTTGGAGTAGCCTTTAAAATGAAAATGGACCCCTTAAAAAAGATCAAAGAATATCAGAAAAAATACGGAGACTTATTTACCTTATACATTAGTGGTAAGAATTCATTTCATTAATGTTTTCTATACTCATTTTATCATCTTGTTTAATATTATATCTGTACTCATCTTATTTATCAGTTTCTCAATTTTTTCAAAGATGTTCTTTTTACTATTCTATAAGCAAAATAAAATTTTATTTGGTACCATGCTTTCATATATAGAGCTCCCGTTAAAACAAACCATTTTATCGATTGGGGAATTGCTTTAAAAATTATTGTACATGACTATAATGCAAGTACTATACCATAAGGAATAATGAGACTTCCAGGTCACATAAGCCATAAGAGTACTAAACATTATCTCTGGTACTCATCTGGCCACTCAAACTTCTTCAAAACAGAAATTATGCAACCAAAATAAATAAAATTCAGTTGTCTCCATGGCCTAGGACAGTGATGGGCAAGCTTTTTAAAGAGGGAGCCAAAGGAAAGGAAATGCTCATCTGTCAGTCTGTTTCTAAGGCAACTCTTTTGAAGTTTCATTGTATTGTATCCTACTCATTGTATTTGTCAGATTAGGAATAATGTCATACAGCTAGTCAGAATATTTCAGGGGGCCACATCTGGCCCATGGGCCTTAGTTTGCCCATCACTGGTCTAGGACACTAAGAATGCAAAAGAAGATTGAAAAATAAAACCACAAACCCAGGAACTGATGTTCACTGACTCTGAACTTGTTTAGAACCTTTCCTCTACCTCCCATACTAGCTTTAACAAGGCTTTACTAGAAGACAAAAAGACACAAAACTGACTTGCAACAAAACTCATCTCAATGCTTCCATTACCCTTCCATCTATCTAGTGTTGTGGAGACCTCAGCTCCAAGCTGTGGAAATTTAACCTGGGTCTGCTGAGGGGCACAATTCTATCGCACTAGTGCTGCAAAATGGAAACTTCTGGGGCCAGGCCAAAGGACTAAGGAGCAGAGAGGGAATAGCATAGACCACTATGTGGGAGTGTGGAAGGAGGGGGTGTCATATAGAACCCCATTAAGCAAAAGAGTATGGAATCTGGTTGGATCTAATTCTGGTCACCCCAAAATCAGTTGGGATAGAGACATAGGCTGGTAACCATGAATTGCCCTACACAGAAGGGGGCTGAGATGCTTTGAGATCCAACCCATAAAGAAACAATAATTAGGGGGGAGGGAGTCAGAAAGTGAGTGACAAGGAAAATTAATGAGGGAAAATAGATCAAAATTTCAGGAAAAAGAAAACCAGAGACCTTGAATATAAACATAAATCAGTGGGAAGAATAGTAACAAGAAAAGGAAATATGATCTCCAGTTATTGTGAGTTCAGGCATATGTGAATAAATACTTTAAAATGAAGGAAAAGGATACAGTGCTTGATGAGACAGAGAAACCTATGGAATTTGAGAAGATGGTAGAGCTACAACACATTGTTCCTGAGTGGTTCAAAAGAGAAATGAGAATTACAAAAACAGAATTGATGGTCTGGATAGACTAAATAATTAACGAAATAGAAAAATTGGAATATGCAATGAAAAATATATTAAAGAAATAAAAGTGAACAATAGGTTGGTAATGCAAATACACAAAAGGAAAGAATAATCTAAAAGAAGGTAAATAAAAAATAATCACAATAAAAGAAAATATGCTCAGTATGTAAGCAAAACATATAGATTTCAAAGATAGAATGTGTGGAGATAACCTAAGACTGCAAAAGAAATAGATGAATACCTTCCAAAATATAAAATATTCAAACTATCAGAAAACTCAATAGATATATTAACTCAATTAAAGAACTCAATTCAGAAAAGGTAATTGTTCTAGCTGTAAAGGAACTACCCCCCAAAAAATCTCTAGGTACTGATGAATTTACAGAAGAATTCTATCAAACTTTTCCTCCTTTTAGAAAACCTTTACCCTCTGTCCTAATAACAGCTCTAAGACACAAGGGCAAGGCTTAGGTAAATGAGCTTGAGTGAATTGCCCAGGATCACACAGCTAGAAAGTATCAGAGGCCAGATTTTAAGGTAGTTCCTCCTGACTCCAAGCCTGGCACTCTAGCCACTGTGCCACCTAACTGTTCCCAGTCAAACTTTTAAAGAATAGTTAGTACCTATACTTAACAAATTATTCTCAATTATTAAAAAGTAACAATCTTACCAGAATATATCTATGAAAGAAATCCAGTATTGATACCAAAACTAGGGAAATATAAAATACAAAAAGAAAACTATAGGCCAATATCAATAATGAACATCAACTTAAAATCTTTAAATAACTCAAAAACTTAAAAAAATTAAAATAAAAAACACTATAGTGATTTATCCAAAAAAATCAGTTATTATAATCTTATGGAATTTATACAAAGGATTCAAACATGGTCAACATTAGGAAAAAATAAGCATAAAGTCTCTTCTTAAAAACTAAAACATAAAAAAATCACATGATCATCTCAATAAAACCATGAACAAAAAAATACTCTTTTATGCTATAAACCCTACAAAGTTTAGACATAGAGGCTTTTTTTAAAAAGGTAAACATCTATAAATATAAAAACATCTATCTAAAATCACAAGCAAGCTTCATATTCATAGGAAACACATTAGAAGTTTTTCCAGTAAATACAGGAGTGAAGCAAGGATGTCCACTATTGTTTAATATTGTTACAAAAATGCTAGTAGCTGTAATAAGTCAAGAGAAAATAATTAAATAAGAAAGATAGGTGAAGAGAATTTAAAACTATTCCTGCTTGCTGACAATATGATAATTCACTTAGAATATTCTAGGGAATCAATTAATTAGATGCTTATCTCAATGAGATAAGCGTCTGCAAATTTAAAGGCTACAAAATAAATTTTCAAAAATCAACAGCATTTCTGTATTATAATAATAAAATACAAGGAGCAGTGTGTTTATAGAACACATACAGTACAACATTCATATAAAGGGAAATCCTATTTCCAATGACTACAAAATTAAATTGAGTATCAACCTTCCAAAGCATACAAAAGATTTGTATGGCGTCTTGTACCTATATCGATTCAAATATAAAGTGCCTTTAAGAAAATAAAGAATAATACAAATAACTAGAGGAATTTTCAATGCTCATGGCTAAGCTATAACAATATAATAAAAAAATTACAATATTTCCAAAATAAATTCATAATTTTAATGCTATGCTAATCAAATTACCATGGGTATATTTATAGAACTTGAATAACAAAATGCTTTTGGAAAAACAAAAGATCTAAAATAACAAAGAAGATAATGAAAAAAGTAGGGCAAAAGGGAATAGCTCTTCTAGCTGTCAATTAGATAGCAGCAACCATCAAAATCATCTAGTTTTGGTTATAGAATAGATAAAGCAATGGAACATTTTAGACAAGCGAGTCTTAGAAACAACAATAACATAGTTTTGGTAAAGTGGAAAATGTAAAATTTCCAGGCAAAAACTCTTTCTTTAATTAAAAAAAAAACTGTTGGGAAAATTGGAAAACAGTTTGGGAAAAATTGGGCTTAGATCAACATATTACACCGTATTACACAATACATTCCAATTCTCAAAAGAACTGCAAAGTATTCATAACCATATAAAAATGTTCCAAATCACTAATAATAAGATAAATGAAAATCAAAATAACTGAGGTTTTGCCTCACACCTTACAAATAGGAAAAAAGGGGGGAAATGGCAGTAATCAAGTTTTGAAGGCTATTTGGAATTATATAAATAAAATGACTAAAATATTCTTCTCTGGGATGGATTTATTAGCGTATAAGTCCAACATTACACACCAATAAATCCATCCCATAAGAAAGTCTCCATCTGATCCAAATATGCCAACTTTTTTGTGATAGCTAGGAATTAGGTACAAAGTAGATACCAATTAATGGTGAATGGCTAAACAAATCATGGCCTATGAATGTAATGAAATTCTACTGTGCTATCAAAAATAATATGATATGCTATCAGAAATAATATGATGAAATACAGAGAAGCATGGAATTTGAACTGATGCAATGGGAAGTAAGCAAAGTCAAGAAAACAACAAAAAAGTAACTACAACAATTTAAGTGGAAATAAGTGACACACCAAAAAATGTTAGTGAAAAAAATTATGAAAAATCAAGTGGGACTCAAATGAAGAGATATGAGAAAACATCCCCATCATGCCCCTTTATGGCAGTGGGAGATCCACAGATGTTACAGATGGCATATGCTTTCAGACTTTCTCAATGTATCAATCAGTTGTGCTGACTTTTCCCTCTTCTATAAATAGTACTCTTTGTTACTTGGGATTGCTCTTGCAGAAGGGGAGGAAGAGGGATAAATGAGATATCATAGTGATGTAAGATACAAAAAAAATCAATAAAAATGTTTAAATGAAAGTATATGTAAGATGAATACAAAGAAGTGTGGAAAAATTCTTATGAACGGATACAATGTTAAGGAAGTAGAACCAAGAAAATAATATACACAGTGGCTACAATGATGCAAATAGAAAGAATAACCAAATCCCCCCAAATAAAAACAAATATTGCAAAAATATAAAGATCAAACAGGACTCAAATGAAGAAATATAAGAAAGAACTTAATTTTTCCTTTTATAAGGGTGGGGGTTCCACAGGTATTACACATTTCATGTGTATTTGGACTTTTTCAATATATTGATTAGTTTTGATGACATTTTTTCCTCTCTAAAAAAATACTGTTTGTTATATGGGATGACTCTCTGAGAGGGTCCCTTGGGATAATTCTTGTGCTAGAAGAAATAGAAAATATCAATAAAATTTTATTTTAAAAAAGAACGAATGAATGTGAAGAATTCAGAGAAACACAAGATATTGGTCATGATTTGGAAGCTGTTTAGACCTTGCAAAACGAAATAAGCAGAACTAGGAAAACAATATATACAATTAACATAATAATGGTAACAGATATAATTATAATGACAAATCTTGGTCCCCTACTAGAGATGAGAAAGTATCTCTCCCTTCTTTGCAGAAATAGTGGACTTAGTGGGCAATATTGTATATACTATCAGAATTAGTTGTTATCTTGGTCAGTTTTGCTAAACTACTTTTCCCCCCTCTCTTTTTTTTATCCTTTGTGTCAAGGGATCACTTTATGGATAGGGTAGCAGAGAGATGGGAAGGCATATTTGCAAAAGAAGGTGATACAGACAAAAAAGAGAAATTTAAAAAACTTACACTGCTGTTTCTCCAAATCATTACTAAGATTCATGAAGAGTTAGAACTAGAGGATAGTGGAGTTAACAGAGCTCTCTGAATTGAAAATTAAAGAGTGATAGAATTTTTTTTTCTTTTTCACTTCAATAGGTAAACGATGTTGGGGTAGTTAAATTGTATCATCTCTACATACTCAAATATTGCTAGACCAATTTCGCTAAGACTGAAAAACAACACTTTCTGGGCTTGTTTTTTCTGTTTTCTTTGTTTTCCTTTAAGATTTATCTCCCCATCTTATCCAGGCTAGAAGTGTAGGAGCTTCTCATAGGCCCAAACTGATTTATTCAGGAGCTTTGACTCACTCTATTTCTCAC
Source organism: Gracilinanus agilis (assembly GCF_016433145.1). Classification (NCBI taxonomy): domain Eukaryota; kingdom Metazoa; phylum Chordata; class Mammalia; order Didelphimorphia; family Didelphidae; genus Gracilinanus; species Gracilinanus agilis. The sequence goes on from NC_058130.1 coordinate 503,898,749, forward strand.
CTGACTTAATTTTCTCCTCTTCAGGCAACTTTGTAACCTCCTCCTCCTGAGGGTTCACTATATTAATGCTGAATTTAGTTTAGGTACCCAGCGGGAATTGCTAATCAAAGCCCTGAACATGGGAACTCAAGGGGTTCTCAGTCTTTGGCTTTCTAGATAGCTGAAATTACAGATGTATGCCACCACATCGATATTTTTTGCTATCTTAAATCTTATCCAAAGTAAGAGGAAAATAATGGATGAAACATATGCTGTGAAAGGGATGAAGAGAAATAGAAGTTTGTTCCTGCCTTTTGGCTTTTTGGTTGTGTTGGCTAAAGCTCAGGAAAATGACTCAGTCCTCTCTAGGCTACACTCCAGATTTTCTTTATCATATTCCAGAAATTTCTTCATCCTGGAAACTCATTCTGGAATTCATTCCTTGGAAGTAGCTTCCATACCTATGGCATCTCTGTCTGATTAGATGTCCCTTCTCAGAACCTTCATTTTAAGGAGAGTGCCCTGGCTAACCAATGTCTCATTCCTCTGCATGCCGCATTCTGAATTTTATCTACCAAACTCCAGAAATCTCTTCATTTTGCAAGCTCATTCCTGTCCTGGAATATATTTATTGGAATTACATTCTATCTCTGTGGCCTCTCCCAGAGCCTGCATTTAAGGAGAGGGTCCAGACCAGCCATACAGTTAAGACTGCTCTCTGGATCTACTCTACCATGCTCCTATACCTTTCTCCCCACTTCATCCTCTCTCCCTTTTTAGCTTTTATGTGTTATCTTCTCCCCATTAGAATGTATGTTCCTTGAGGTCAAAGCTATTCTCTTTTTTTGAAGCTCATTTATATTTCTAGCACTTAGCACATTTCCTACCAAAACAAGCAGTAAATAAATGCTTATTGGCTGATTGACTTGGAACAGTTCATTAGGAATCAGAATCCAGAAATTTCTTCTCCATGCATTTTTCTTACTAAGGAAATACTCAGAAATTTTTCAAGAAGGTAATTTGAACAGTTTTTAACTTAAGACTTTCAGTGATGCACATCAGAATAAAACTGAATGAGATAGATGGCTCAGTGGATAGAGAGACAAGGTCATGTGTTCAAATTTCACCTCAGATGCTTCCTAGCTGTGTGACCCTGGGCAAGTATTTTACCCCTTACTGATCTTCTGCTTGGAACCAATATTTCATATCAATTCTAAGACAGAAGGTAAGGGTTTAAAAAAGAAGAATAAAATGGAAAGGAAAACATTTTTACTCACAATGACAGCTGTGTCAAAGGAAGGAAATTCCTCAGCTTTCATATTGAAATTGTTTTGTATGCACCAATAATGAAAACAATATTCATGAAACCTCAAACTGATATTTTGGTTAGAATAGCTAGTTCTCCAGACATACAGAAAAAAATAGTCTTTATTATTATTATTTTTTAAACCCTTGTACTTTGGTCTATTGTCTCATAGGTGGAAGAGTGGTAAGGGTGGGCAATGGGGGTCAAGTGACTTGCCCAGGGTCACACAGCTGGGAAGTGGCTGAGGCCGGGTTTGAACCTAGGACCTCCTGTCTCTAGGCCTGACTCTCACTCCACTGAGCTACCCAGCTGTCCCTTTATTATTATTTTTTTAAAGATCGGGTCTCCTTATGATGTCTTAGCTGTAAGTACTGATGAATGAGGGCAACATATGACAAAATCACTGCCCACATGTATGCTTGCCAGATGCTAGCTATCTATGACTAGTTTGAGTGGTTGGTATATGACATGTCCAGGGATAGCTTAGAGTATGCACATTTTGGGAGACACTTAAACTTATCCGGGGCCTTGAGAATGCAGGGCATAATTGTCCTTAATTGGACCCTTCTTAAAAAACTCATCCCCGATTGATAATGATCCCTATTCCCAACCTCCAGCACGCTGAGAATAATAGGAAGAGATGGCACAAGTAGAATATGATAGAGGGTTAAATGATTTGGGATCCTTGTGTTTCACAGGGCACCTGAAATATGCCTTGTAAATTGTTATGGCTTCCAGAAGCAAGGAAGAAGCTGCCTTCTCTTCATAGTTCCAAGGAGAGGGGCAGTTGTTAAAAATAAAATTCTGTTAGAGTTTTTTAAAGAAAGGCTGGTCACACAGTAGATGAGCATGGGATTTTAGATCTGCTCCATCTCCATCTGGAGCTGATTTGCCATTCCTTTAGGCAACATGATACGCCCCTGCTCCCATATTGATTGTTTACCATATTGTTTGCAGATTTAATGCAGACATCTCATCACCTTAACCCACTGCAGCTCAGCAGGCATGAGTTCAAGAGATAACACCAGCTTTAGCATCCCAGTAGTAGGAATTACAAGTGTGCACTACCACTCCCAGCTTTACTTTTTTTTTCCAAGTTTGAAAAAGAATATGACTTAATAAGACATTGCTTACTTTTATATCTCCTCTCCCCATTCTCCTTTAATACAGGCCATTTAGGTTTTTTGGTGCCCTACTAAGTGACAATGCTCCAGCTCTGCCCTCATACATCAAGAGTAGAAGTAACAATCCTCAAATCCTTTCTGGAAGTCTATCAGGTTGAAATACAGTTTCTTAATAGTGCCTGATAACACAGAGAGTCAAGATTCCTCTGACCGTGGATGTAAATGAAATTGCCTTTAGGTGGGAAAATCTAACAGAACAAGTCAAAATGGCAAGGCAAAATACAGAAGCATTTTATTACCTCGGGTTAAAATACACATAGTTGTAATGCATGAGTGGGCCAAAGACTTCCATAATAACTGAGCTTTTGTCCACACAATGACAAAACTAGTCAACTGGTTGTAAAAATAACCAAAGCTTTTGATTGTCATCAAGTAGACAGAGCAACTAACTAAATGAATTTTTCACTTCTCCAAATGTTGTGGCATTGTATTGACACATTCTTACTGGAATAACAAGGAAGTCATGAATATGAAGCCTACTTTTGTTTACTTTAGGGAAAAAAAAAGTGCCAACAAAAATCTTCAGTTGGTTCTTAGTGAGACTAATGCTGACTTTTAGTATGTGATGGGAATAATATATGTAGCTGAAAGAACTTTCATGATTTTATATGAAATACTTCCCTATTCCCTTAGTCCCATTTGTGAATATATGCATTATCAAAAACTTGTATTAATGTATATTGTCCGAATGAAAAATTTGCAAAGTAGTTCATTTGGAAAATTTGGAATGATGAGCACAGTTTCTGCCCTTGCCCCATAATAGTCAAATGATTTCTTCAGTTGTACTTTTTTATGTGATGAACAAATGATTGTCATACGAAAAAGTCACAAGGGACACGGATGTCATCTTAATAAAGAAATTAAAAGGCACATCTTTCCATGAGAAACAATGTAAATTTCTGACCTGTCGTAGAAAATAGTTCTCTAATTGGTTTTGTGTGGTGGTGCAGCAGAATCGTTTTCCCTAAACGTCACACCAGAGAAGCAGTACTGTACATCATTGTCAACAGTTCACTGAAATCTTTCTAATAAGAGGATGATTACATAAATGTGATAGTCTTCAAGAGAAAATAAAAGTCATTTCTAGATTTCTAATATTCACTCAACCAACATTTTTCTTGGTGATAAAAAATGCATTGAAGACTCAGCTGAGCAAGAACTTTAAGAAATTTAAAAGCTTTTTTGGGAGAACTTTTAACATTAGAATATTATAAAATATGTGGAAAAATATGAAATAGTTAATAATTTATCAATCAAAGATTTTTAATGACTGGCTTATTAAATAAAGAAAACATTTTGCTTTTTGTAGTAGAAAAATTAAAACTGAAGATATTTTATTCAATATGTGATCAGTTGTTTAATGAGAGACATCTATCTTTAAATTCAGATGATAAACTCAATTCTTAGATTAAGTTCATATAAACTATTTAATAATATCCATCATTAGAGCCCACACAGATTTTTTTAAAATCACAATTACTTATGTCAAAATAATTTTGACAGTCATTTGAATACTGATTTCAACATTGTGCTTTCATTCATTGACATTTTTCATATTTTAATTTGTTACAAGAAAAAAACTTTAAAGAAGAACTTCCTTGATCTTCCCTATTAATTATTATGATCTTATCTTTTTCATTGAGGTTCAGATAAAAGCAGTCTTCGGGCAATTCACTATCTACTTATTACTGTTTTACAGAGATGGCTATGTGTTACTGTATGTAGAGTATAGGACTTGAAATTAGAAAAATCTCAGTTCAAATCCTACCTCGGGCACTTATTAGAAGTCTAAACACTAAGCAAAGTTCCTGAGCCTCTCTGTGCCTTAGTTTATTCATTTATAAAATGAGGATGATAATAGTACCTACCTCACAAAATATTTGTGATGATCATTGGAAACTTGAACTTTAAAATGCTATATAAATGCTAGCTATTATATTCAATACTCTGATGCACAAATGGACGAAATAGATGCTTCTTATAATCAAATAAAATAATTAGGACATAAGCTTTTCCTTTGTCATTTTACTGAAATCATTCTTGTTCCCTCTCCAAGAGCAGCCAAAACAATGAAGTTGATATCCCTTTCATCTTGTTCTCCTCAGATGGGTTTCTATCCTTGGAAAAATATTTTTTCTCCATGGAGCTTGGATACTACAAATGCTTTAGAAAGCAGTAGCTATTAAAATTGTTTCCAAAGTTTCATGAATCAGTGCTATGTCCAGGCTCTTTTTGGTGCTAGTTCAGTCTATCAGATTGTTCTTGGTTCTAGTAGTTATGGGTTGAATTGATCAGGATACTTTGAGTCCTATATGTGTAGTATGGGAATGCCTGTGGTTGCCTTTTGGACTCTGACAGTGAGCTTTTTATTATATAATTTTAAATATCAGATATATGCCTTGCTTTATGTATTTGGTAGATGTTAAATTTTTACAGCCTACAGTGATATGTTTATTGAATTGCTTCCTCTGTTGCCTTGCATAATCTTCATTATCCCCTAAAAAGGGTCTTGATAAAAATAGCCCTTCTGTAATTTCTGGTGCTAATGGTCTCCTCCTGAATTGTTATCACAGATTCCTTTATTTCCACAAATAAATCCACGTCTCATCCATTTGTTAATACTTTGTCAGAATATCATTAAGTCCACGTGGACAACAATCAACCAAGGCTTTTTAATGTCTTCTATATCTTAGTCATTAATCTGAGAATATCTTTTCAGTTATCTTACTCTTTTTTGGCATGGAAGTGTTCATCTTTCTCTAGGTACTTTAATGTGATGGAAGCTGTGTTTCCCTGATATTGCAGAGGTTTTTGTTAGCATATTTTCCAAACACTTGTAGTACATTTTAGTTCTGAAAATGAACATTAAGACGACTGTTACAGAGGTATAAATTGCTTTAAATGTGTTCTTCCCACTCAGCTTCCACTTCAGAATTCCAGTCCCTACACAAATTCAGCCACAACCTTTTCTTTGATATCTTTATGTTCTGCATCTCTTGAGTGGAAAAGACCAAAGCATATTAGGTATTATTTGATCCTTTCAATCAACGTGACTTCCTGGATTTAAGTTAGAAGCCTTTATTTTCTATCTTTCCTTGGTAAGAATGTTGAGATTTTTACCTATGTCCAGTTCAAATGAAATTTTGGTATCACTGAAGAAAGATTAAATGTGAAGGAGCTATGTATTTTATTCTTGGTGGAGACATATAATTTGTTATCCATATATATCAAGAAATTAATAAGATATTTTATTTGTTTCTGTCTTTAATTTGAAAGCCACACTTTTATTTAGGAGAAATGATAATGAATCTAAACCTAGTTAGAACCATAACAGCCTTAAACTGTATGCCTGAAAAGTGTTGTGTTTTATATTAATCATTCTGGAAATTAATTTGCTAGTGATATGCTTTGAATAGAGAACTGCTTTCCATGTGGATATCAAAGACTCTTACATTCTAATTATATTTGGATCTGTTTAATAGATTTGCAATACATGTATAATAGGGTAAAACTGAGTCAGTGGTTTTATAATATTAAACAAAAGCAGTACCTACATTCCTATGCTTAGAAGAAGCTTGTTGAATAATTACCAAATTGATGATAAATTGTTCTGTACAACCCTTTCACTTTGGGTGATGTTCTTTTATCTCATCAACAAAGATGTTTTCTTGTATTTTGACATATTTTTTGAGATACAAACAGGACAATTTTTGTATGAAGTATATAGGAACATGCGATTGGGCCATATTTAGAGAAGTCATTGCTGCTTTGATCCTTTGGTAATAGGCATGTGATATATTATCTTAAGATAGCATGTTGAGACTTCCAGGTTAAGATGGTGGCACAGTAAAAGCAGCTGCTTAACCTCTCCTAACCCACACATATAGAACTCCTCAAGAGGACATAAAAACAAACCCAGATGAAAAAAGGGACCCCACAACAGGGTGCATCATTGAAGGTATGTGGGATCAGGGCATTTCCACGCTATAAGGAGGTGAAATAGCTCTCACTAAAATGCGAACTGAGCAATCCCCCCTCCATCCCCACACCACCTACAGTGTCAAAACCAGTGCACAAGAGTTAGAGCAAGTTTGGTGCATTCATTAAGTTCCTGGCAGCTACCTGGGGTCACCAGGGCCTGCTCCTAAGAGCAGCAATACTTAAGACCCCAAGAGGCTAAAGAACTGGACTTTGAACACAGACCTTGAGCTCAGGCTGAGACTTTGAGCTCAGATGCAGACCCTGAGCACAGGTGTGGACCTTGGGTAGGGACTCAGTGCAGAGGGGTGCATGACTGTGGAAGCAGCTGCTTGATTCTGAGAACAACTAGACTTGAGACCTCAGGAGCCTAAAGAGTGCAGACCAACCCTGGGCTGAGGATAAAACTGAGAGGATTCATGGTGCTGTGACTTAGAACAAAGATGCTCCACAGCTCAATAGGATAGGCAGAAAGCCTGTCTGCCTCACCCAGACTTCTGACTGAGAAAGAAATAATAATAATGGCAAGCCAGTCACAAGAACCTCAAAAGAGAAAGATCAAGAAGAAATCTTTAATACTCATCAACTTTTACACAGAAAAAATCCAGACAACAGAGCAAACAGCAGAGTAGAACAAACAAGTAATCACATCCAAACCTTCCCAAAATAAAAATTGGTCACAAGATCTTGAAGAGTTCAAATCTGAGATCCTGAGAAAGATGGAAGAGATTTGGTGAGACTAGTGGGAAATAGCTCAAAAGGAAATTAACAGGTTAAAAGACAGAAAATCCCAATTGGAGAAAAATGCCCCAAAATCAAACAAAATGGTAAGCAAATTGGAGACCAAAATTAAAAGGCCGGAAAACAGGATAGAACAAACCAAAAATGGAAATCATCAGATTATAACAGAAAACCAGTCTCTAAAGACCAAAATTGGGCAAGTAGAAGCCAATGATCTCTCAAAACAGCAAGAACAAATGAAGCAAAGTCAAAAGACTGAAAAAAATAGAAGGAAACATGAAATATCTCACTGAAAAACTGACAGATCAAGAAAACAGGTCTAGAAGAGACAGTTTAAGAATCATTAGTCTTCCTGAAAAAGCAGAAATTAATAGAAATTTGGACTCCAAACTACAATAAATTATCCAACAAAACTGCCCTGAAGTTCTACAAGAAGAGGGTAATATAGACATTGAAAGGATCCATAGATAACCCTCTACACTAAACTCTGAAAAGACAACCCCCAGGAATATAATAGCCAAATTCAAGAGCTTCCAAGTAAAAGAAAAATTTTACAAGAAGCCAGAAAGAGACAATTCAGATATCAAGGAGCACCAATCAGGATCACACAGGATCTGGCAGCCTCCAGAGTACAAGACCTCAAGGCTGGGAATATAATATTCAGAAATGCAAGAGGACTGGGTCTACAACCAAGGATCACCTACCTATGAGAACTGACTATATACTTCCAGGGGAAAGTTTGGGCATTCAACAAGATAGAAGATTTCCCAGTATTTGCACAGAAAAGACCAGGACTAAATGGAAAGTTCGATATCCAACCACAAAAACCAAGAGAAACAGGAAAAAGGTAAATAAGAAACAGAGGGGAAAGAAAGAAAACTTTTATTTTTAAATTTGCCTCTTTAAGTGCTTCAATAAGATCACATTATTTGTATTCCTATATTAAGAAATGTTGTGTGTAATTTTCAAAAACTATATTCACTATTATAGTAATTAGAAGTATTCATAGGGAGAGGTTGGAGCAGTAAATGGTCTAAGATGATATGGGGGGAGAGGGATGAATAGTAGATGTAGCCAAGAGAAACTTGAATGAATAAGAAAAATAGGATATCCTTTGCCACACAAAGAGGGCATGGGAAGGGAAGGGAATGAATGCTATTATAAGAAGGAGAGGAAGAGAGCATTAAGAGGTAAAATTTAACCTTACTCTCAGTGGAATTAACCCTGGGAGGGAAGAGTAGCTCTATCCATTGGGATATAGAATTCTATCTAACCCTACTGAGAAAGTCAGAAGGGATAAAGCAAGGGGAGCAGGGGAGTGCAGCAGCCAAAAAAAGGGAGGGGAGGAGAAGGGGGAGGGAATTCCTTAGGCCTTAAAAAATAAAAAGATGAGAATGATAAGGGAGGGGGTAGAAAGGGAAGTAAATCAAGGAAGGGGACAAGGGAGACTGGTTTAAAACAAACCATTGGTTTGAAAGGAAATAGTGTAAGAAGAAAGGGTAGAACTAGGAGAGGATACCAAAATGTTGGGAAATACACAACTGATAATTATAACTCTGAATGTGAATGGGATGAATTTGCCCATAAAACGGAAGCAAATAGCAGAGTGGATTAGAAACCAAAATCCTACCATATGTTATCTACAAGAAACATATATGAGGTGGGTGGACATACCCAGGTTTAAGGTGTAGGGCTGGAGCAAAATCTTTTGGGCTTCAAATGAAAAAAAGAAGGCAGGAGTGGTGGTCATAATCTCTGACAAAGCCAAAGTAAAAATGGATCTGATCAAAAGAAACAGGGAAGGTAATTACATCCTGATAAAAGGCAGTATAGGCAATGAGGAAATAACAGTGCTCAATATGTATGCACCAAATGGTATAGCATCCAAATTCCTAAAGGAGAAACTGGCAGAGCTCAAGAGGGAAATAGATAGTAAAACCATACTATTGGGAGATCTAAATATTCCTCTTTCAGATCTAGATAAATCAAATCAAAAAATAAATAAGAAAGAGGCAAGAGAGGTGAATGAAGTCCTAGAAAATTAGATTTAATAGATATGTGGAGAAAAATAAATAGGGACAAAAAGGAATACACCTTCTTTTCAGCTGCCTGTGGTACATTCACAAAGACTGACCATGTAATAGGGCATAGAAACATTGCAAACAAATGCAAAAGAGCAGAAATAATAAATGTAACCTCAGATCTTAATGAAATAAAATAATAATTAGTAAGGGCACCTGGATAGGCAAATCAAAAACTAATTGAAAATTAAATAATATGATTCTCCAAAACCAGTTAGTTAAAGAAGAAGTCATAGAAACAATCAATAATTTTCATTGAAGAGAATGATAATGATGAGACATCCTACCAAACTCTGTGGGATGCAGCTAAAGCAGTACTAAGGGGGAAATTTATATTCTTGAGTGTATGTATTAACAAATTAGAGAGAGCAAAGGATCAATGATCTGGGCATGGAAATTAAAAATCTAGAAAGGGAACAAATTAAAAATCCCCAGCCAAAGACCAAATTAGAGATTATAAAAATTAAAGGAGAAATCAATAAAATTGAAAATAAAAAACTATTCAATTAATAAATAAGACTAGAAGCTTGTACTTTGAAAAAACAAACAAAATAGACAAAGTACTGGTAAATCTAATTAAAAAAATAAAAGTAGAAAACCAAATCATCATCATCAAAGATGAAAAGGGTGACCCCACCTCTAATGAAGAGGAAATCAAGGAAATCATTAAAAACTATTTTGCACAATTATATGGCAATAAATATAGCAATCTAGGTAAGATGGATGAATATTTACAAAAATATAAATTTCCTAGATTAACATTAGAAGAAATAGAATACTTAAATAATCCCATATCAGAAAAAGAAATTGAACAAGCCAGTTAAAGAACTTCCTAAGAAAAAATCCCCAGGACCAGAAGGATTTACAGGTGAATTCTATCAAACTTTCAAAGAACAACTAATTCCAATACTATACAAATTATTTGACATAAGAAGCAAAGAAGGGGTTCTACCAAACTCCTTTTATGATACAAATATGGTACTGATTCCAAAGGCAGGTAGAACAAAAACAGAGAAAGAAAACTATAGACCAATGTCCATAATGAACATAGATGCAAAAATCTTAATCAGAAAACTAGCAAAATGACTCCAGCAAGTGATCATGAGGGTTATTCATTATGATGAGGTGGGATTTATACCAGGAATGCAAGGATGGTTCAACATAAGGAAAACCATCCACATAATTGACCATATCAACAAGCAAACCAAGAAAAACCATATGATCATCTCAATAGATGCTGAAAAAGCCTTTGACAAAAGACAGTATCCATTCCTTTTGAAAACACTAGAAAGTATAGAAAGTATAGGAATAGAAGGACCTTTCCTAAAAATAATAAACAGTATATATCTAAAACCATTAACAAGCATCAAATACAATGGGGATAAATTAGAAGCCTTCCCAATAAGATCAGGCATGAAACAAGGATGCCCATTATCACCTCTATTATTTAACATTGTACTAGAAACACTAGCAGTAGCAATTAGAGAAGAAAAAGAAATTGAAGGTATTAAAATAGGCAATGAGGAGACTAAGCTAACACTCTTTGAGATGATATGATAGTCTACTTAAAAATTCCTAAAGAATCAACTAAAAAGCTAGTAGAAATAATCAACAACTTTACCAAAGTTGCAGGATACAAAATAAATGCACATAAATCATCAGCATTTCTATATATTTCCAACACATCACAGCAGCAAGAGGTAGAAAGAGAAACACCATTTAAAATCACCCTAGACAATATAAAATACTTGGGAATCTATCTACCAAAACAAACACAGTAATTATACAAACACAACTACAAAACACTTTCCAAACAAATTAAAACTAGATCTAAACAATTAGAAAAACATTGATTGCTCATGGGTAGGATGAGCTAACATAATAAAAATGACTGTTCTACCCAAATTAATTTACTTATTTAGTGCCATACCTATCAAACTTCCAAAAAACTTTTTTACTGAATTAGAAAAAACTATAACAACTTCATTTGAAAGAATAAAAGATCAAGAATATCAAGGGAAATAATGAAAAAAAAAAACATGAAGGAAGGTGGCCTAGCAGTACCAGATATTAAACTATACTATAAAACAGTGGTCATCAAAAACAATATGGTGCTGGCTAAGGGACAGAAGGGAGGATCAGTGGAATAGACTTGGGGTAAGTGACATCAGCAAGACAGTGTATGATAAACCCAAAGAGCCCAACTTTTGGAACAAAAATCCACAATTTGACAAAAACTGTTGGGAAAATTGGAAAACAATATGGGAGAGATTAGGTTTAGATCAACATCTCACACCCTATAACAAGATAAATTCAGAATGGGTGAATTACTTGAATATAAAAAAGGAAACTATAAGTAAATTAAGTCAACACAGAATAGTATACTTGTCAGATCTATGGGAAAAGGAAAATTTTAAAACCAAGGAAGAGATAGAAAAAATTATAAAATGTAAAATAAGTAATTTTGATTATATTAAATTAAAAAGGTTTCGTACAAACAAAAACAATGCAACCAGAATCATAAGGGAAACAACAAACTGGGAAAAAATCTTTATAACAAAAAACTCTGACAGCGGTCTAATGACTCAAATATAGGAGCTAAATCAATTGTATAAAAAAAAAAATCAAGCCACTCCCCAATTGATAAATGGGCAAGGGACATGAATAGGCAATTTTCAGATAAAGAAATAAAAATTATCAACAAGCACATGAGAAAGTGTTCTAAATCTCTAATAATCAGAGAAATGCAAATCAAAACAACTCTGGGGTACCACCTCACACCTAGAAGATTGGCTAAAATGATAGAAGGGGAGAGTAATGAATGCTGGAGGGGATGTGGCAAAATTGGGACATTAATGCATTGTGGGTGGAGTTGTGAACTGATCCAACCATTCTGGATGGCAATTTGGAACTATGCCCAAAGAGCTCTAAAAGACTGCCTGCCTTTTGATTCAGCCATACCATTGCTGTGTTTGTACACCATAGTGATCATAGATAAAAAGACTTGTATAAAAATATTTATATCCACGCTTTTTGTGGTGGCAAAAAACTGGAAAATGAGAGTATGCCCTTCAATTGGGGAATGGCTGAACAAATTGTGGTATATGCTGGTGATGGAATACTATTGTCCTCAAAGGAATAATAAACTGGAGGAATACCATGTGAACTGGAAAGACATCCAGGAATTGATGCAGAATGAAAGGAGCAGAGACAGAAGAACATTGCACACAGAGACTGATAGACTGTGGTAAAACCAAATGTAATGGTCTTCTGTACTAGCAGGAATGCAATGACCCAGGAAAATTCTGAGGGATTTATGGAAAGGAACAATACCCACATTCAGAGGAAGAATTGCAGGAGTGGAAACACGGAAGAAAAGCAACTGCTTGAATACATGGGTTGATGCGGACATGGTTGGGGATGTAGACACTAAACAACCACACCAATGCAACTAACAATAATATGTAAATAAGTCTTGATTGATGACATACGTTAAAATCAGTAGAAATGTGCGTTGGATATGGGGGGGTAAAAGGGGGCGAGGGGGAAAGTAAAAACATGAATCATGTAACCATGGAAATTTTTCTAAAAAAATAAAATCTTAAATTCTTAAAAAAAAAAAGAATGCATGTTACTCTCCTGCTTAGTCTGGACTCTGCCAATAAGACACTCCTCCCAGGATAAGCTCCTCATTTCTAACCTCATCACTGTGATCCTAAGTGAAGCGCTTGATTGACAGTATGTTCCTCAGCCTTTTTTTCTCTCTGGTTAGATAGCTAGGGAGTTGAGTACCAAACTCCAACCAGTGCCTTCCTTTAAAAAGGGCAGGAACTGGATTCTCATCTCTCTCCACTTTGTGTCTGCTCTCCTGACTTGTTTCAACTCCAAGGAATAAAAAATGTACCTATACTAGTACCCTCTGGTACCTCCCCTGCCCCAGATTTCCTACTTCCTTTTATGTGTTACCCTCTCTATTAGATTTTAAGATCCTCGAGGAGAAGGAATGTCTTTCTTTATTGCATCCCCAGAGCTTAGCATGGTGTCTGGCATATAACAAGCAATTAATAGATGGTTATTAAACTAAAGAAAGGTGGGATCAACTTCTTCATGTGACCAACAAAATGGAAAACTAGGAATTTTCTCTAGTGCCAATTAATTCTCAAAAGACACCAAGTAGGGAAATGATGCATCAAAGATAAAATTGTTACAGCTATCTCTACAGATCAAGAAACTAAGAGATGTAACAAGATAGTAAACCTTATGAATTAATAGAATAAAATGCTAATTCCAATTGCTCAGTGAACACACCACCTCTAGCTTCTATGCTCCAGCAAAGCATAAGACCATACCTACCTTTTCGTATTTTAGTGTCCACATAGCAGTTTCCTTGCTGTGGTTATCTGTACTGTCATATGGCATCACTGCCCTTCTCCCTGCATTCTATAGCAACAATCATAGGACCTCAACTATGCCCAACTATTTTTGAAGGAAATCAAAGTGTTATAGTTAGAGGTCGCTCTCTCCTTAGGGTAAGCCCAAGGTGAGAGAATAAGAAGACAGAAAAAGCCCAAAACACCCATTCCTTCCTCTCCCAGGACTACAAAAAGCAGCAGACACCAATACAGCCTAGACAGAGATGCAAAGAAATCAAGTAAACTAGGGTAAGGAAGGGAAATAACAGATCAAAGCCATTTAAAAGTGAATTTTTGAAACTGAGAGGAGCCTGAGAAAATTTTGGGATCTAGCCCTCAGAGGTCAACATCCTATCAAAGAGGAAGGAGTCAGAAAATTAGTGACAACAGAATATAAGAAAGACTAAACCCACCAAAAAGCTTAGAAGACTCAATTATAAACTTAAAGCTCAAGCCTACAAATCAACAGAGAAAATAGTGAAACCAAAAGAGAGGACATCTTCTGAAATATTTAAAAGATTGTAAATGTCTCCATATAAATACAATAAGAAAAAAAGAAAAATGAACCAATACCTAATAAAAGAAACTATGGCTTCCCAAAACAGCATGGAATCATAGAAAGATATTTTCAGATACATCAAGAAAGAAATAAGAGGGCTTCCGGGTTAAGATGGCGGCAGAGTAAGAAGCAGCCTTAACCTCTCCTGACCAAAACACACAAAACTCCTCAAGGGGACATAAAAACAAGTCCAGACGAACGGAGGAACCCCACAACAGGGCACAGCGTGGAAGGTACGTGGAATCGAGGCATTTCCATGCTATAAAGAGGCGAAACAGCTCTCACTAAATCGCGGGCTGAGCAACCACCCCACCCCCACCCCCTCCACACACAACACCTGTAGCACTGAGGCCAGCTAAAAAGAAATAGAGCAAGTTTGGGGCACCCATCGAGTCATTGGCAGCTCTGGGGCCTGTTCCTGAGAGCAGCAAGATTTGGGACCCCAGAAAGCCAAAGAACGCACCAGAAATCTGAGCGCGGGCTTAGGGCGCAGAGTGCGGGAGCAGAGCTCAGGCGGGCTCAGAGCGCAGGCTCCAAGGAGGCGTGGGTGGAGGCAGACGGGTGTATGACTGTGGAAGCAGCGCCCTGAGACTTGTAAAAAAAACCTCCAGCAGAGGATCAAGCAAGGGGATCCACCAGGAGGCTTGACTGCGGACAGACACTGAGCGCAAGGATAAACCTGAGAAGCTGCTGGGCTAAAGATGGCTACCCAGTCTCAGGAAGTTCAGAAGAGAAAGATTAACAACAAGAAAAAGAAGTCTTTAACACTCGACAACTTTTACACAGAGAAAATCCAGACAACCGAGCAAACAGAGGAGGAGAACAAACAAGCATCTGGACCCTCCTCAAATAAGGAAAACTCCTCACAAGCTATGGAAGAGTTCAAAACTGAGATTTTGAGGAAAATGGAAGAGATCTGGCAAGAAAATAACAGTTTAAAAGGTAGAATCTTGCAACTGGAAAGTGAGGCTCAGAAACCAAATGAACTGATAAGCAAATTGAACACCAGAAATGACCAGATTGAAAAGGAATACCAGAAGCTTATAGCCGAAAACCAGAAGATTATGGCTGAAAACCAGAAGATTATGGCCGAAAACCAAAAGATCATAGCCGAAAACCTAAAGATTATAGCTGAAAACCAGTCCCTAAAGGCTAGAATTGAGCAGCTAGAAGCTAATGATCTCTCAAGACAACAAGAACAAATAAAACAAAGTCAAAATACTGAAAAAATAGAAGGAAACATGAAATATCTCAATGAGAGAGTGACAGACCAAGAAAACCGGTCTAGAAGAGACAATTTGAGAATAATTGGTCTTCCAGAAAAACCAGAAATTAATAGAAACCTGGACTCCATACTAACAGAAATAATTCAGCAAAATTGCCCTGAAGTCCTACAACAAGAGGGCAATATAGACATTGAAAGGATTCATAGAACACCTGCGACATTCGATCAAGAAAGGACAACACCCAGAAATATAATTGCCAAATTCAAGAGTTTCCAAGCAAAGGAAAGAATCTTACAAGAAGCCAGAAAGAAACAATTCAAATATCAAGGAGCACCAATCAGGATCACACAGGATCTGGCAGCCTCCACGCTAAAAGATCATAAGGCCTGGAATACAATATTCAGAAAGGCAAGAGAGCTGGGCCTGCAACCACGGATCAACTACCCATCAAAATTGACTATATATTTCCAGGGGAAAGTGTGGGCATTCAACAAAATTGAAGAATTCCAGGTATTTGCATAGAAAAGACCATGGCTAAATGGAAAGTTTGATATCCAACCACAGAAATCGAGAGAAACATGAAAAGGTAAATAAGATACAGAGGGGAAAGGAGGAAAACTTATAATTTTTAAATTTGCCTTTTTAAGGGCCTCAGTGAGATCTAATTATCTGTATTCCTATGTAGAGAAATGTTATATATAATTCTCTATAGTGAACTCTACTCACTATTATAATATTCACAATTATAGTAATCAGAAGAATAAATCACAGGATGAGGGTGGAACACTAAATAATCTAAGATGACATGGGGGATGGGAAAGAGGGGGTGAATAGCAGGGGACACCAAGAGAAACTTGAGTGAATAAGAAAATAGGATATTCTATTACACACAAAGAGGGCATGGGAGGGAGAGGGGACAAATACTATTATAAGAAGGAGAGGAAGACAGCATTAAGAGGTAATAATCAAACCTTACTCTTAGTGTAATCAACCCGGAGACGGAAGAGTAGCTATACTATCCATTGGGACACATTGGGACTCTTATCTAACCCTTCTGAGAAAGTTAGAAGGGATAAACCAAGGGGAGCAGGGGAGTGGGGAGGTCAAAAAAAGGGAGGGGAGAAGAGGGAGGGAATTCACAAGGCCTTGAAAAACAAAAAGAGGGGGGAAAAATAAGGGAGGGGTAGAAAGGGAAGTTAATCAAGGGAGGGGATAAGGGATAGCGGCTCAATAACAAACCACTGATTTAAAAGGAAAAAAGTATAAGGAAAAAGGGGGTAGGAAGAGGGGAGGATTCGAAAATGTCAGCAAATGCACAACTGATGATTATAACTCTGAATGTGAATGGGATGAACTCGCTCATAAAACAGAAGCAAATAGCAGAGTGGATTAGAAACCAAAATCCCACCATATGTTGTCTACAAGAAACACATATGAGGCGGGTGGACATACACAAGTTTAAGGTTCAGGGTTTGAGCAAAATCTTTTGGGCATCAAATGAGAAAAAGAAGGCAGGAGTGGCTATTATGATTTCTGACAAAGCCAAAAAAAATAGATATGATTAAAAAAGACAGGGAAGGTCATTACATCCTGATTAAAGGCAGTATAAACAATGAGGAAATAACACTGCTCAATATGTATGCACCAAGTGGCATAGCACCCAAATTCATAAAGGAGAAACTGGCAGAGCTCAAGAAGGAAATAGATAGTAAAACCATATTAGTGGGAGATCTAAATATTCCTCTGTCAGATCTAGATAAATCAAACCGAAAAATAAATAAGAAAGACGTAAGAGAGGTGAATGAAGTCCTAGAAAAATTAGGTCTAATTGATATGTGGAGGAAAATAAATAGGGACAAAAAAGAATACACCTTCTTTTCTGCTGCACATGGCACATTCACAAAGATTGACCATGTTATAGGGCATAGAATCATTGCAAACAAATGCAAAAGAGCAGAAATAATAAATGTAACCTTCTCAGATCATAATGCAATAAAAATAATAATTAGTAAGGGCACCTGTTCAGGAAAATCAAAAACTAATTGGAAATTAAATAATATGATTCTCCAAAACCAATTTGTCAAAGAAGGAATCATAGAAACAATCAATAATTTCATTGAAGAAAATGACAATGATGAGACATCCTACCAAACTCTGTGGGATGCGGCCAAGGCAGTACTAAGGGGGAAATTTATATCCTTGAGTGCATATATTAA
>NC_058130.1:503921420-503990853 GCF_016433145.1 Gracilinanus agilis
TGTGAACTGATCCAGCCATTCTGGCTGGCAATTTGGAATCATGCTCAAAGGGCTATAAAAGAATGCCTGCCCTTTGATCCAGCCATACCATTGCTGGGTTTGTACCCCAAAGAGATCATAGATAAACAGACTTGTACGAAAATATTTATAGCTGCGCTTTTTGTGGTGGCAACAAACTGGAAAAGGAGGGTATGTCCTTCAATTGGGGAATGGCTGAACAAACTGTGGTATATGCGGGTGATGGAATACTATTGTGCTAAAAGGAATAATAAACTGGAGGAGTTCCAGGCGAACTGGAGAGACCTCCGGGAACAGATGCAGAGCGAAAGGAGCAGAGCCAGAAGAACATTGTACACAGAGACTGATATACTGTGGTAAAATCGAATGTAATGGGCTTCTGTACCAGCAACAATGCAATGACCCAGGACAGCTCTGAGGGATTTATGGTAAAGATGCTACCCACATTCAGAGGAAGGACTGCAGGAGAGGAAACACATAAGAAAAGCAACTGCTTGAACATATGGGTAGGGGTGGACATGATTGGGGATGTGGACTCGAAATTACCACACCAATGCAACCACCAACAATTTGGAAATTGGTCTTGATCAAGGACCCATGACAAAACCAGTGGAATTGTGCGTCGGCCATGGGTGGGGGGAGTGCGGGGGGTGAAGGGGAAAGTAGGAGCATGAATCATGTAACCATGTTAAAAATGATTATTAATAAATGTTAAAAAAAAAAAGAAAGAAATAAGAATCCTGACAGGAGAAAAAAAAGAGAGAGAACAAATGATACAATTGTGGCCTGCACCGAAGAAATAATTAGCATATTAGAAAAACTTTAATCTACAGTAATGAGTCTTTCTAAAGAAGACAACAGAAGAACAGTTAACTGGGAATACAAATATACTGGAGTACTCAGAAATCAGAAAGAAGAAAAGCAAAAAGCAATAACATTAAAAGGACACAATATCTATATGAGCAAAACATTTATTTAAAATGTGGAATAGGTAGAGGCAACTTAAAAAATAAGCTTAAATAGCTGGAGTTGTATTTAATGTTCATAGCATTATTATCTCATTTAAAGAGGTAATAATTGTAAAGAGCTTAGGGCAGTGGTTGGCACATAGTAAGCGCTTTGTAAATATTTCTGGGACATGCAATTATAATAAAATGGTATAAATTAGTACAGTTTATACATAGTTAAAATGTCAGAGCAACCAAACTATCAAGGGAATACTCAGTAAAATAATTATACAATGTATTGGGAAGAACTGAAAATGTAAGTTATCAAGAGAAATAAATTTTTTAAAAGGTGGGAATGAAGAAGGGATAATACTTCCATAATCAAACTATACCACGAAGCAGCAGTCATTAAAATAATTTGATATTGGTTAAAATAGACACTAGATAAGTAGAAGAGATTAGAAAAAGGAGAAATAATAGATTCAATTGCCAAATATTTGATAAACCAGAAAACATAAATTAATTAATAATGAACTCCCTAGTAATAGGCATAGTGGATAGAGTACCAGGCCTAGAGTCAGGAAGACCTTACTCAGACAATTAATAGCTGTGTGACCCTAAGCAATTTTCTTATCCCTATTTGCTTCAGTTTCCTCATCTGTAAAATAAGCATGAAGGAAATGATAAACCACTTCAGTATCTTTGCCAAGAAAACCCCAAATGGGGTCATGAAGATCAGATAAAAGTGAAATGGTTGAACAACAGTCAGAAAAAAATTGGGCTTAAACACTACACAATCTTCCACAATAAATTCAAAGCCAATTATGAAATGAATATTAAAGAACATGCATAAGAATATAAAAAAGCAGAACATATATCTTTTACAACTATCATTAGTCAGTCAACTAGCACTTACTAAAGTTCCTACTGCATGCCAGGAACTATACTAAATGTTGAGTTTACAAAGGCCAAGATAGGGCATGTCCTCTAAAAGCTCACAGTCTAATGGAGGAGACTATATGCAAACTTGCTATATACAAAAAAGATATAGACAGGAGAAATTAAGGGTAGTTTTAGAGAGAAGGCACTAAAATTAAGGAAGACTGGGAAGATAGGAGGCAGAGATGAGGAGGAAGAACATTCTAGGCAAGGGATCAGCCAATGAAAATACTAGTAGTAGAGAAAAGTGTCTTGTGCTTTAAAGGGCTTTAAAAGTAAAACAATTTCATATTTGATCAATTTTGCCTTGGAACCAATACACAATATTGATTCTAAGATGGAAGGTAAGGGTTTAAAAAAAAGTAAAAGGATGAAAATATTTGGAAAAGCCTCTGTGGTGTGCGGACTAGTGAATTTATTAGAACAGTATAGAAGAATTGTCTTACTGTAATGAGTTCCTAGTTGAGATGATGTAAAATAAATTTGTACTGGATTCAGCAAACTCCAGGTTTGTTCAACAGCAAATGAGTAGTAGCCAAGGCAGTGGGTGGTGGGAATAATCCAGTGCTGAGGTTTGATAACATAAGATCTTGAATAGGATCAGAGAGGATAGATTAAGGAATGTGTTCTTTAAAAAAAATAATTTTATTACTTTGATTTTATAGACATTTATTAACTCTCTCCTCCACTCTTCCCTAATAGAACAACAAAAAAGTTTTAAATCCCTCATAACTAATACACATAGTCTAGCAAGACAAATTCCCATGTTGGCCATGTCCAAGAATGTGTTTATCAGACTTTCTTGAAATTTGATCATTTCTCTTTAAAATTGAAGTAATCAAAATTGTCCATTTTATCTTTTTTTTTTTGATATCTAGATTTGTGGTTTATTATTGCATTGATCAAAGTTCTGAGATCTTTCAAATTTGCTTTTTCTCTAAAAAAGTTATAATATAAATTGTTCTTTTCTTTCTGCTTACTTCACTGACCCAGTTTATAAAGATCTTCCAGTTTCCTTTGAAACTGTCCATTTTATTATTTCTTCTGATACGATAATATTACATTGCATTAACATGCCATTATTGGTTTAGTCATTTCCCAAAAGTAAAGTATTCCCCCACCCTTTTCTGATTTGGAGCTATATTTTATAAAAATTACCACAAATATGTCTGCGATTGGGTGTTTTTTCTCTTAATTCCTTTGGGGTTTGGGATTATTAGTGTCATAGCTATGTAAAAGGGTGTGTACCGTTAAGTGATTTTTTTGTTCTTTGCTCCAAATTGCTTTTCAGGACAGGACCAATTCATATAGCCACCAAAAGATAGTCACTAAGGTCTCTGTCTTCCTACAACTCCTACAAATATTTGTCATTTCCCTCTTTATTGATTTTGCCAATCTGATTGATATAAAGTGTAATTTCAGAGGTATTCTAATCTGCATGTTTCTAATTATTAGTGATTTAGAGCAGTGGTGCCAAACTCCAGTAGAAATGGATCCCTGAGGAGTACATGTTGATTTAGAAAGCCTTAGATTAGCATTATCTCGTTGTACTTTATTTGTATTTCTTTTATTAAACATTTCACAATTGTATTTTCCTTTTAATATGCTTCTGGCCATTGGAGAGTTTTGCTGGAGTTTGACACTTCTTATTTAGAGCCTTTTCACAAGATTATAGATAGCTTGGATTATTTCCTTTGAAAACTGCCCATGTATATCCTTTTACCACTTATCTATTGAGGAATGGCTCATTGTCTGATTAACTTGAATCAGTTCCTTATATATTTTGGATATGAGTCCTTGACCACCTGCAAAATCTTGCAGCAAATCTGTTATCTGTTTTCTTTCTAACTTGAACTGCATCATAGCTTTTGTGTATAACCTTTTAAAATTGAAGTAATCAAAATTGTCCATTTTATCTTTTTTTTTATATCCCGTAGTTCAGTCATGAACTCTTTTTCTATCCACTGGTAATTTCATTCTTGGTTTTCTAATTTGCTGATGGAATCACCTTTTGTTTCTGATTAATGTAGCCATTATTTTTCTATACCTATTTTCTTTCAAAAAAAATTCACAGTTTTGCTAGCAATATAGTTTTGCCAAGTAATGATTCATTGTTTCAGTAACTGATGTATTTGAATTTATCCAGAATTGTACAACTGTGTTCCTTTATGTGTGTTGTGTACCTTATCTATCCTGTTTTTCAAACTATTTTTGACCAGTACCAAATCATTATAATGTTCTATACTTTGTATTGCAACTTGAAATCTGGTAGGAATAGGTATCTTCTTTCCCATTTCTTTCATTATTACCCTTGAAATTATATACTTTTTGTTCTTGCATGTGAATTTTATTATTATTTTTCTAGCTCTATAAAACAATCCTTTGGTAACTTGATGATGATGGTAGCATTTATGTAGCATTTTAAGATCTGCAAACTGCTGTACATATTACTTCAGTTTATTAATATGACATATAAGTAAATTGATCACTACAATATTTTAACTTTTATTATATTAGAATTAACTACACACGAAGAATTTATATTGATTCGGTTATCTAGGTGCCTTTATTTTTGCAAAGAATGATTTGTAATTGAATTCATAAGGTTTTCTGGATTTAGCTTGAGTTTTTAAGCTGCCCTATTTTGAATGGAATTTCTTCCTGATGAGTTTTGTTAGCAATGTATAAAAATGCTGATGATTTATGTGGATTTATTTTACATCATACAACTTTGCTAAAATTTTAAATTATTTCAATTAACTTTAGTGTTGATTCTTTAGAGTTGTCTAAGTAAATCTGCATATCATCTGAAAAGTGATAATACTGTTTTCTCTTTCTTTATGCTTATTCCTTCATTTACTTTGCTTATCTTATTGCATATCTAGAACTATGGTAACTAGTAGTGTTTATCAGAGGCATCCTTGCTCCACTCCTCATCTTACTGGAAAGATCACTAGCTTTTCTCCAATATACATAATGTTTGTTATTAATTTTACATGTTATTATTTAGTATGTTCAGGAAAGGTCCATTAATCTCCATGCATTCTAGAAATTTTTTAAATCCTTACTTTCTGTCTTAGTAGCAACTCTAAGACAGAAGGGGAAGGGCTAGGCAAATGGAGTTAAGTGACTTGCCCAAAGTCACATAGCTAGAAATTGTCTAAGGCCAAATTTGAACCCAGGTCCTCTTGACTCCAAGCCTGAAACATTATCTGGTGAGCCCCACTGCTGTCCCCACTCTAGACATTTTAACAGAAATATCTGTTGAATTTTGCCAAAAGCCTTTTTTTTACATCTATTGATATAATCATGTGTTCTTGTTAATTGTATTATTTATACATAGACTTCCTGAAATTGAACAACCCATGAATTTCTGTTACAAATCTAACCTACTAGTAATTTATAATCTTCCTAATTATGTAATTCTGACAAATGTACTAGTACTTTACCTAAAACATATGCATCAAAGGTCATTACATATATTGGTCTATAGTTTTTTTTTCTCTGATTTGTCTTTCCCCAGGTTAAATTCAAGACTATATTTGTATCAAAGAAGGAAATTAGAAGAATGCCTACTTTTTCTTTTTATTATAAACAGTTTATGTAATATTGGAATGAATTATTCTTTGAATTCTTGATAGAATTTGCTTTTAAATCCTTATGATCAGAGACTTTTTTCTTTCAGAGTTGGATTATGGCCAGCCTCATTTCTTTTGCTGATATTGAGTTAGTTATTTAAGTATTCTATTTCTTATTTTCTTAATCTAGATAGCATATATTTTTATAAACATTCATACCTTTCTTCTCTGTCATCAGTTTTAGTATATAATTGAACAAAATAGTTCCTGATAGTTTCCTTTATTTCTTCTTCAATTGATGTGAATTTTTTCTTTTTATATTTTTGATAGTTTTATTTTCTTCTCTCTTAAAATTATATTTGCTATTTATCTGTATCACTATTTTAAACACATAATTCCTAGGTTTAAAACTTAACTTAGCATTTTGCCTACTATTTAACTAATCTCTTCTGTAGTTTTCTGAATCTTTGCTATTTGTTTATTTTAAATTTTTTGTTACCTGATTTTTTAGTTGCATTCACAAGTCACTGATTATTTTCTCTTTTGTTGATGAAATTGTTTAAAGGTATTCACTTTCTTTTAAAAATTATTTCAATTATATCCTGTAATTCTGTTGTCTTATTGTATTTTTCTTCAATGAAATCTTTGATTTTTTTCTATAATTTGTCTTTTGACTCTCTAGTTCTTTAAAATTATTTTTCTTAAATTAGCTTATAAATTCTTTTCCTCAGTATGCTTTATTGAATATAATTTATTGTATTTGATCAGTAAATAATGTATTTTCTATATCTGCCTTGTTGCATTTTGGTTTGGGTCTTTTTTTATTTTATTGATTAATTAAGAAAAAAATTTCCATGATTCATGTTCTTTCCCTTCCCTCCATCCCCCTCCCATAGCCAATGCTCAGTTCCACTGGGTTTTACATGTATCATTGATCAAGACC
Source organism: Gracilinanus agilis (assembly GCF_016433145.1). NCBI lineage: Eukaryota > Metazoa > Chordata > Mammalia > Didelphimorphia > Didelphidae > Gracilinanus > Gracilinanus agilis. The sequence goes on from NC_058130.1 coordinate 503,927,846, forward strand.
TATTTCCATATTATTGATATTTGTACTAAGGTGATTGTTTAGAGTCTACATTGCCAGTCATATCCCCATTAACCCATGTGATCAAGCAGTTGTTTTTCTTTTGTGTTTCTGCTCCCACAGTTCTTTCTCTGGATGTGGATAGCATTCTTTCTCATAAGTCCCTCAGAAATGTCTTGGATCATTGCACTGCTGCTAGTAGAAAAGTACATTATATTCAATTGTGCCACAGTATATCCATCTCTATGTATAAGGTTCTCCTGGTTCTGCTCCTTTCACTCTGCTTCAATTCCTGGAAGATGTTCCAGTTCACATGGAATTCTTCCAGTTCATTATTCCTTTGAGTACAATAGTATTCCATCACCAACAGATACCACAATTTGTTTAGCCATTCCCCAATTGACGAATATCCCCTTTTTCCAGTTTTTTGCCACCACAAAAAGTGTGGATATAAATATTTTTGTACAAGTCTTTTTATCTATGATCTCTTTGGGGTACAAACCCAGCAATGGTATGGCTAAATCAAAGGGCAAACAGTCTTTTAGAACTCTTTGGGCATAGTTCCAAATTGCCATCCAGAATGGTTGGATCAGTTCACAACTCCACCAACAATACATTAATGTCCCAATTTTGTCACATCCCCTCCAACATTCATTAATCTCTCCTGCTATCATTTTAGTCAATCTTCTAGGTGTGAGGTGGTACTTCAGAGTTGTTTTGATTTGCATTTCTCTAATTATAAGAGATTTAGAACATTTTTCATGTGCTTATTGATAGTTTTGATTTCTTTATCTGAAAATTGCCTATTCATATCCCTTGTCTATTTATCAGTTGGGGAATGGCTTGATTTTTTGTACAACTGATTTAGCTCCTTATAAATTCGAGTAATTTGACCTTTGTCTGAGTTTTTTATTATAAAGATTTTTTTTCCTAATTTGTTGCTTCCCTTCCAATTTTGGTTGCATTGGATTTGTTTGTACAAAAACATTTTAATTTAATGTAATCAAAATTATTTATTTTACATTTTATAATTTTTTCTGTCTCTTGCTTGGTCTTGAAATCTTTCCTTTCCCAAAGATCTGACAGGTATACTATTCTGTGTTCATCTAATTTACTTATAGTTTCCTTCTTTATATTCAAGTCATTCACCCATTCTGAGTTTATCTTGGTGTAGAGTGTGAGATGTTGATGTAAACCTAATCTCTCCCATACTGTTTTCCAATTGGTTTGGGTATTTTTGACCCAAATCATGGCCAATTTTTGGAAAATCCACATATAGATGAGAAGCATGTGAACCATTTTTTTGTTCTCCTTCAATAATCACCAGAACTTTCATTTCTAATTTTTCTAAGGTTCTGATCATGTTCTTAACTTCTTTCTTATTTATCTTTTGATTATATTTATCTAAGTCTGGAAGAGATATATTGATTTTTCTCCCACTATTATAGTTTTTACTCTCTGTCCCTCCAACTTGATTAACTTTTCCTCTAAGTATTTAGATGAGAAGAAATGCATGACATTATATATGCACTGTGTTATACATGTGGAATGTGTTGATATTGATTCATTATCTATGTTGCTTTTAAGCATTATGAAACTTCTCCCTTCATATCCTTTCATTGTGCCTATATTTACTATAACTTGATATGAAATTTCAATTACTACATTTGATTTATTGAGTTCATCTGGAAAATAATTATTTTTCCAGCCCATCATTTTATCTGTTTGCTCTTTATTGGTTACATGATTCTTGTAAGCAATATAATTATTGGTTTCTTATTTCTAATCTCATTTCCTATCCGCTTTCATTTTATGGAGGAGTTTATCTCATTCATGCTCCCAGTTTGTTACCTTTAGTTCTACATTTCCCTTTATCCTCTTATCTTTTACTTATTCATCTTTTCGCTTCTACCCTGCTTTCCCTCACTGGAAAAAAAAAGATGATTTAAAGAAATGATTTTGACATTTGTAATCTAAAAACAGCCATTATCTATTTCCATTCTTGCAACTTTTCCCTACCCCTGACCCTGATCAGCATTCTATGGTTTTATTCTTTCTTCCTTTCTTTCTAATCTCTCCTTCACATTCTTCTTATTCAAGTTTGTTTTTCTATAACTATTTCTTTAAATGTCTCTCCCCTCTCCTAAAACCTGATTTTCTTTTTCTTCCTCATTAGCTTTTAAGTTTTATATCTTTCCATATATAGATTATTACTATAGGTAAGTTTCTGTATGTTGTGGGAAGGGGGTGCAATTATATTCAATTGTCCTAATATTGGAACTTTACTAACTGAAATCTTCATTTTTACTTCTTGTATTATTTTTCTTTGTCCATGAAGCCCTCAATTTTAGTTATGATATTGCTTAGAGTTTTCATTCTTAGATTTCTTTCAGGAGTCGACAAGACCAATTTCATTTTGCTCTTTGTTTCTGAGAGTATTGATTCTAAGACAGAAGATAAGAGTTGTTAAAAAAAATTGTTAGAGGAGTTCTAAGTTATATGACTAACAAGAGGGAGGACTAGATATTTTCTCTAATTGTCAAGAAGTTTCAAAATTCCCCCAAATAAGAATTATGCACAAGAAATAAAGCAATTGTGCCTGTCTTCACGGTCCAAAACACTAAGCAAGAACCCCAAGGAAGCAAAAACCTAATAAATTAACAGACGAAAAGGTTAGTCTTTAATCACTAATGTTCCAACCCAATCAGTCTCCTCTTCCCTGCCAATCCCTGAACTGTGGCAGAGAAGCAAAACTCATCCTACTAGCTTGTGCTCTTGGATCTACCTAGCAATTTTGTAGTTGCTGCTATGATCTCTGCCAGCATGTTCTGCCCTTCCCCTCACTGTGTCATTGTGTGTCAACAGCAACAGAATTCAACTCTGCGCAGCTCCTTAGAGTGAAGGGAAAGGTGTAGAAATTTGGAAGCCTGTTTACCTTGGTGCCAGTAGCAGCATTTAGCTTGAGAATTAAAGAAGCAAGGGAGTTAGGGCAAAGTGATACTGGGGAGAGGGGAAAGGGCATGACCTAAAGGAAAATTTACTGGCTTTATCCTGATACAGTATTATCTTTTCAGAATTGACTTAGAGCAGAGACTATGGCCAGGGGAAAATGAATTCTGCACATAGAATATGATGGAGATAACTTCTAAGAAATCCATATTCAAATGGGAAGGAGTAAGAAAGTGAATGATAGGAAAATATAAGTGGGAGGAAGACTAAAATTATCAGAGATTTTAGGAGGAAGAAAAATCAATTAAAACCCAGAGCAAATGCTGAAAATTCACAAGGAATATATTAAAAGAGAAGGGGAGGTGGAGATCAAGTGAGTCAAGATATTTCCAAATAAATATTGCAAGACAAAGACAATTCATCTAGCACCTGATGAGACAGGCAGCCCTCAGAATCTTCAGAACATGAGACTACAGCAAGATGTTCCTGAATAGCTCAAGAAAATAATAATCCTAATAGAAAAAAGTTAGAAGGAAACAAATTATAGAACTTATGTCTTGCACAGCAGAAATAATTAACATCATAGGAAAAAGACTTGAATACACAGTGGTGAATCTTGGAAGAAGGAAAAGAAAAAAGCAACTGCTGGGTATAAAAATAAACTGAAAGACCATCTGAAAGATGAGAAGCAAGACACAATAATGTTAAAAGAACATATGATCTCTATGCAAGCAAAATATGTTGAACTCAAAGCTAGGATGCATGGAGACAACTTAAGGATCATAGGTCTCAGAGGAGAGTATATCAACAAGCTTGAATATTATAATGAAAGAAATCTTTCAAGAAAATTTCCCAGAATTTCTGAATTAAAAAAGAAAAAAGACAAAAATCAAAAGTACAAATAGAAAGAATCCTCAAGTCACACCTGAGGGAAAAGGGAATGGAAAACCCTATGACGCCAAGCTACATGACACATAGTGGATAAATTTAACAATTCCAGTGACAAACAATACATTCTCTAAACAAATGGGAGAAAGACCTTTAAATATAAAGAAAAGGAAATTCTAACATCAGAAGACTATAACACACCCTCTAGGAACCCCAGGGGACACAAAATAACAAATTCTGAAAAGCAAAAACAAGTTCAAGGTGCAACCTACAGTGCTAATCTGAGCCTAATTGTGACTTAAAAAAAAATATGTACAACCACAGTCACCTGAAGCACTTAAATGCTTCCTCCCACCTAAAGCCATACATGAAAATATAATTTTTATTCACTCTAGATGACAAAAACAACAGTAAACACAGCTACCAAAGAAAGCACATACAAAACTGGGGCAAAAGTCCTATCTTTAGAGACTATTAAAAGAAGAAAGGAAAAAGACAACAACAATGAGAAATAGACACACCTATGGGGTTAAAAGACAAAAATAACAAAATAAAAATAGAGCATGAAGAGATTTCATTCTTTTTTAATTTTGCTACTTTATTTTTCATGTTTTTATTAATTAATTTGTTTATAACATTAAAGTGCCCAATTAATTTCCTCCCTCTAACACCTTAGCCCCATTAGATAAGGCATCATTTGACCAAAAAAAAAAAGGAGGTATACATAAAATTATGTCTTTCTTATTTCTTTCTTTGTTCTTTCTCTGGAAGTAGACATATTCTAGCAATTCTTCAGATACTTTTTATTTTCTCTTGTTTCTACTCATTTGAGTCTTCATAATTTCATATAGGTCTTTCCATGTTTTTCCAAATTTAACGTATTTTTCATTTCTTTTGGTATAGTAATATTTGATCACAATTATATGCCACAATTTGTTGAGCCATTCCCCAATTGATGGGCATGCCTTTAATTTCCAGTTCTTTACCACCACAAAAAAAAAGCTTCTTGGAATATTTTAGAATATTTAGGTTCTTTTCCTTTTCCCCTTACCACTTTAGGAAATAAATCTAACAGTGGTATTACTGAGTCAAACACAAGGTTACTATAATCTTTTACAATTGTTTGTTGTAGGTCTGTTCTAGGCGTGAAAGGAGATACCAGAAGCAAAAAAGGAACAGGAAAGATGCCTGTGTTTAACAAAAGTAAAGGTTTTAGCTTTGGGGATAAGAATTCACTACTTAGTAAAAATTGTTGGGAAAACTGGAAAACAGTCTGGCACAAAATAGATGTAGATCAATATCTTATACTGTTTGCCAAGATAAGATCAAAATGGATACAAGAGATTTCATTCTAAAAGCACACAAGGGGATACGGATGAACGTGAAATTTAAGTAGAAGTGATAGTGGAAGAACAAGACTGAAACATTATGAAGAATTATGAAACTTCACAGCCCACTCCCCACTCCTGCCTTTACAGGTGAATCAGTGCTGTTGTTGTTGTTTTTGAGTGTGAACTAATCCACAAAATAGGAGAGTGTGTAAAAGAAGAGGGGGAGTGGGAAATAGAGAGAAATGTGTGATTTATTTGTATCAAGGCAGTGGTAAACGATGAAGGGGAAATCATTTCTGTAGTTTGTCAGGAAAAGGGACTATGGAAGAGTGGGTGAAGTGGAAAAAAGAGGAACTGAAATGGGGAAAGAGGTAAACCTTTTTTCAGTGGTATAAGATTATATTGAAGAACACTCCCTGATAAAGACATTCTATATTAGGAGATGGAACCTTCAATTAGTATAATCTTCAGGGATTTGGTGCTCAAAGAGAACATTGCCTCAAAGACATGCCTCAATAGATAGCATCCTGCCTCAAAAGGAAGGGAATCAGAGCTCCTGGGTAACTAGCATTCAGAAGGGTAGTTGATGAAGGCAAGAAATAAATTTTCAAGAAAAATAGAGCAAAAATGAGTTGGGAACAGGGAGTAAAAATGAACTGCTAAAGCAGAAATATGAGAAGATTTAGAACATCAGCCAATACTTTTGGTCCTTCTGCTCTTGCAGGATTGATAACTCATATGAGTTCAGAACAAGAGAAAAAGGGAGTGGGGGGGGGGGAAGATCTATAAAGTAATAACAAAGAAGTTGTTCTAAAAATGGAACTCAAGAGCTTTAATTACATGAGAAAACATAATCGAGAATGTTTTTGTCTACTACCTTTTAAGAATAGATGTCATCATCTGAGTATATAAAGTAAGGCAGTTATACTATGAGATAACTAAAAGGAAGCTATACATGACTGTAGAAACCTGGGTCTGTTACTGAATGATAACCTGAAATATAGAGAACTTTGTATTTTCCATTTGCTCTGTAGTTACACTGAAGCATTGTTTGAAATCTTACTAGATTTTTTCAATTAGTAACTTTCATTGATATATTTTTAAAATATCCTATTCTATTTTCCAATATGTCTCTTTGCTTTCTAACAACAACAAAAGAATATGTTAGCTGGACAAAAAGATCATGTTGGAAAATATATGCAACATCCTACACCAGTTAACTCAGATAATTTATCTTTTTGTTAGATTATGTTTTCTCTATTGTTTCTTGATATTTTATTAGTAATATATAGCAATACTGATCATTTTGTTCCATTTTGCCTCTTGCTGCTTTACTGAAACTTTATTTTCTTCTATAGTTTCTTTGTTGATTCTGTCATGTTTTCTAAAGAAGTTATCATTTTAACTCCATTTAGGAATGATTTTGTCTTCTTTTTGCTGATGTTTATACTTCTATTTTATCTCTCTCATTGCTATAGCTAATGTTTCTGGCTTCTTTTCAAACAGTTCATATAAAAGTCAGATATAAAAGAACTGACAGAAATAGAAGACCAATAACTATATGACTAAAAGATACTTTGGTCTCTGGAACAATAGTTTGCAACAAACTATTCGCAAAAGAAGAAATGCAAAATAACAAAAACAATATGAAAATAAAGTTCTAAGTTAAAAATATTCTTTTAAAAAATTGTAAATGAATGTAAAAGTAAATAAGTGAAAAAGATTTTCTATGTCAGTACATGAACTGAAAAATTCTTACGTTGATTCCTATATTGCATTCAAATGTTTGCCTTCAACTACAGAGAGACTTAAGTTCCTTGGTTTGATAATGTAAATTTAAAATTTGGTTTGGTTAAGCAACTGAAATCTTTCTTAAAAATTCTTCAAAGTGTAAATAAAAATGAATTACATAAAATTTTTCATGACATTCTTTTAAGTGTCTCCATGGCATTGAATGAAATGTGAATGTTATTCCTTAGTAGGAGAAGAATTTTTGCTGTAAATGGACTTGACTTTTATTGTTGGCTTTGTTTTCATGATTATTCTATGATTGAACTATAATTTGGAATTTTTAGATTAAAAATTTAGAGGCAAATAAAGTATATTGGATAAAGGACTGGCTTTGGAATCAGGAGTATACCCTGATTTAAGCCCCACCTTGGAAACATATTGATTTTGTGACTTGGGACAAGTCATTTAATTTCCCATTGCTCTAAACAGGAAACTGAAATTGAATTACCAGTCTGCATTGGTAAAGAGACAGGATTTAACTATATTGATGAAATCACAGATTCAAACCTCTTTTCCACTCTTCTCACACAAAATAGCTACATAGAGAAGTGTGATACCAAAGATTGAGTGAAAATGAAAAAATGATAAATTAAAATATCTGGGTGCCTTTTAGCACATATATGACATCCAAATGATAGCCTGAATGTTTTATTTTTATCTGGATTTGACATGGGACTGGTAAACAATCAAGGTATAATTAAGTAAGTTATAATACAACAAAGCTAGTCCCCAGTAACTCTTATTTAGGCAAAGAGATGAAAATAACCCTTCACACCCTTACTTCTTACTTTTGACAGCCTTGTGTCTTTCTTTGTTAATTGTGTTTCTGTTCTTGATGCTTTGGTGACTTGGAATTTTTTTTGGAAGATGTTTTCCTTGTCTGGATTATTAATGTTTGTCAGGTACAAATGCTGGAATTGTTTAAATCAATAGTCTATAATTTCACACTTGCTAATAGCATACTTCTATATTCAAAGCTGAGCAAGGCCTACTTTTTGTTGTCTGTGAGATCAACAGTGGAAATTCTGATACTTGACTCTTTCCTGATCCACATGAAAATTTCTTTCTAGTAGCAAATTTTAATATATTAACAGTACATTTATTCTTGTTCAATGTAACTTTTTAGCTTCTTTTCCTTGTTAGAAGAAATTTAAATTCATTATATGAATGTATATGTGTTTTGCTAACTGTCTGATTAAAGATCACAAAGAAACTTTGATTTTGCATCTCAGATTAGCAGATGGTGGACAGATGGTTTAAATTAATATTAATTTTTTAAAAACATAACTTAAATTGTTTATACTGCAGATTCAAAGTTGGAAAGCCAGCTAACATCTTCAGGGTTATTAACACTCTAAAATCTACTTGTAAAAAGAAGCCAATGAAAACTATGCATCTCTAAAGAGAAATTGATCAAACTTTACTGAGAAAGATGATGGGCAAGACCAAATTCTTTAACTAAAATCATTTTGAATAGGATTGAAAAGGAAAACATCCAGGATCCTTAAGACTCATTCTTAAGAATTTTATAAAATAAACTTTTGGGGAGGAAAAGCAAGAAGTGGGTGGCAGACTGCTCAAATTCAGATAGAGCAGACGAAGTGCTAGATTTAGCTGGATTCAAATTCTGCCTGTGACACACTCTAGCTGTGTGACTATGAACAAGCAACCTCTCTGAGCCTCATACAACTTTAAAATTGTAAGTTTACAAACCATAAAGTTAAAAAATGTGTATTTTGATTATAATTCATTATTAAATAGTTACTAAATAGATACCTGTCTCAACTTATCTGACTGTTTAAAAAATATAGTCTTTCAAAATTAACCTGTTGCTGGTTCTTTTTTTCTCTCCCAAAATGATGAGGATGTAGAAGGGGAAGAGAATAAAAGTTATTCATTCAGAAACTGAGTACCTAGAAGTATAGGATTTTGGAGTTGGAAGGAATTTTTTAAGTTACATTATATAGGGGGAAGCTGAGTAGCTCAGTGGATTGAGAGTTAGACCTAGATATGGGAGGGCCTAGGTTCAAATCTGGCCTCAGACACTTTGTAGCTGGGTGACCCTGGGCAAGTCACTTAACCCCCATTGCCTAGCCCTTACCACGCTTCTGCCTTGGAGCCAATATACAGTATTGACTCCAAGATGGAAGGTAAGGGTTTAAAAAAAAAGTTACATTATATATCCATCTAATCACTCTCCACCCATTGCGATATTCTCACTAAAATACTCCTGCCAGGTCATCACCCAGTCTTGCTTAAATACTTCCACCGAGAAGGGATTCACTTACTTCATCTAGCAATATCTGATTATATCCAGAAATGCCTGTCTAGGTGAGGACTAATCAGTTTTCAAAAGCAAATATTCCCTAAGAAGCATATATTACCACAACTGAACTGCATTGTATATATTACTTGAATTCAACCATATTTAAATTGCTTTTGTAATAAGTATGCCTTTCCCAATTTTCTCAGGGCCAGACTTGGTACCTCTTCCCCTCCAAATTCTCAGATATCCAGAGGAATTTGGAAGATATTTTTCTCCTATTGAATTTAGCCCTGCCACCTTGTTCTCCCATTTGTTAAGAGCCTGTGACTAGTATTCCAATACCATAAACCATCTAACATCATACAGTTTTTTTTTTACCAAGGAATATTTATTTCACAGATGTAGCAAGGAGAAATGTTCAGACATTTCCCCCAAAATGTAACTCCTCTACCCTTACCATCTCATTCTGAGGACAAGAAGGGCTTGGTGCAAGGACTAGTCTCAAAATTTAGCTGATTTCTTGTCTAGGACTGGTCTCACAAAATTCATATTCAAAGGTAGCAAGCACTGAGTCCTTCTGCTGGCCTGGGATTTAGGAGGTCACCCTCAAAAAATTACTTCTTGCTACTCACAGTGTTGGCATTGATACCAGACTAGTTATAGTATCCAACTTGGATTCTGACTCCTGTATTACTGTAACTTGTGCTCCCAGATCAGAGACTCCACTCCCTGTACCTAAAATGGAAAAGAAAGCATGAACTCCATTTCTTAGGGATGACATGGTCTTGTGAAGTGAGAGCAAGTCCCTGTGTCCCTTTTCCTAAGTCATGGTTCTCTCACCAGATGTCCTTACACCACCAGAACACAGCATAAGCTAAATGAGGAGATGCAACAGAGTGGAGGTAGCTAAAGCTGGCAAACCTTTTCAAATGCCTTCAAAGCCAGATATCCTGCCCTTTGCTACAAGGTTAGCTAAAAGGAATAGTTTCTGAATGATCTACATGCACTCCAATCTGACCAAGGCACTTATATTATGAATTGTCACTGTTATCACTTTTCTCCAAGATGCAACTTCCTAATGTCCCCTACACAGAGGCACCAGCTGAGAAGGCTGATGGAATCTGCATGTGTCAGATTCCCACCACACCTTAAATTATAAAATTCATTTATTAAATTCATTAATGAAGTCAACAGCAATGAAAATGTTTGATTTTGATTAAAAATATACATTTTGAAGAAATAATCTTTTATTTATCATGGAAGATTCTGAGAGTATATTTTAGAAATACAGATGTATGTAAAATTCTGTGGTGGCTTATGCCCTATATGCAATTCTTGAGCCACTATGATAATGACACTAAAGTTTAGACCAGGATCCCTCTGGCACATATGTAGGATAGGATCCCAAAAGGCTGAGTTTTATCTTATGACCATGAAACTCAGAGTTATCTAAAAGTCAAATGAGCTGCCTCAGCAAACTATGAACTCTGCTCTGGAATCACGCAAAAAATTTTCATTATTCTTAAAAAAATTTTTTTTTACATTAAAGTTCTAAGAGTCTCCCTTCCTTCTTTCCCACCCCACACTAAAAAAAGGCAAATTAGATCATTTCTTTTTTTAAGTATGGCATTTATTTTTATATGTAACAATAATAATATAATACATGTGGTTTATTATAAATATGTAATAAATTTTAACAAATGTCCTTATCCAAGAGAAACAAATTCATACAATAACTATATTCAAAAATCTATCTCATTTTTTTCTCCTCTCCCCTTCCCCGAAGAGGCAAGGTAATATTTTATAGGTTGTACATATATTATCATATATGTTCATCATGTTGTGAAATGAGAGATATATTGCTTACACTAGAGAAAAATTCATGGAGGAAATAAAGTGAAGAATGATGTGTTTAATCTGTACTGGCTCTATTTGTTCTTTCTATGGCAGGGGATAACTTTTTTATCACGAGTCCTTTTAAGTCATTCTGGATCCTTGCCTTGTTAATAATAATAGTTAAGTCATTCACAGTTGATCATTATACCTTATTGTTGTTACAGTGTTCAATATTCTTCTGGTTCTGTGCACTTCCCTTTACATCACTTCATATAAGTCTTTCCAGGTTTTTTTGTTATCCTCCTGTTTGTCATTTCTTATGAAACAATAGTATAGCATTACAATCATATACCACAATTTGTTCATCCATTCTCCAATTGATGAACATTCCTTTGGTTTTCAATTCTTTTGCACCACAAAAAGAGGTACTATAAATATTTTAGAAAACATAATTTCCTTCCCCTTTTCCTTGATTGCCTTAGAAAACAAACCTAAAAGTACTATTGCTGGGTCAAAAGATCATTTCTAAGACTTCTTCAAGCTAAAAATCCTATGACACAAGTTATAAACATTTAAAGAATTGTACTTAGTCTAATAAGAATATGTATCACATGAGCATTTTAAACACTTGCACCTTATATTCTAAAAGTCATTGTAATGTACATGTGCATAGTATATTTGAGAGACTTCATTGTCAATAAAATTAGATATGGTATATGAAAGAAAATGATGAACTATACAAATAGAGGATATTATTGCTATTAAACTTATTACAATAAAACTTGACTCCTAAATTTTGTAACAAATGGAACATTTAATTTTTTTCTTGAGCTAGCATGGGTCCCATGAAGTAGGATGTGCTAAAATATACCATCTGAGAAAGTGGACAAATAAATATAAATCATAAACTCCTTGGCTTAGAACTGGAAGGAATCTTAAAGACCAATATACTTATTTTATAGATTAGGAATCAAAATCCAGAAAAAAACAAGTAACTTGCCCAAGGATACGTAGATAACCAATGGAGAGTCCACGTTTATATTCAAGTCCTCCAATTTCAAATGCAATATTCTTTCCACATTCCACTTCTGCATGGCAGAGCTTCCAAGTATGAATGTACACAAAAAGGATGTGCAATCATACTAATGCAGGGGTTCTTAAACTGAGATTTCTGAGATTTTTTTCAATATTATTTTTACAACTATATTTAATATATTTGATCTACATCATAATCCTACATGTTTTATTTTATTCACTTAAGATTATTATTGTGAGGCGTCCTTAAGTTTCACCAGACTGCCAGAAGACACCATGAGACAAGAAAGATTAACAACCTTTGCACTGAGGTAAAAAGATGGCAGCCACTCAGCATAACTCTCCCAAAATTCCCTACCAAACAAGTTTAAAATAACTCCTCAAATAAAATTTTTAGATGACAGAACTAACAAAAGAGTAGAGTGAGATATTTTTCAAGCTTAAAATAACTAAGGAGGTCACAACACCAAGGTGGACACCAGCCTGGAGCATACCTAGTAGTAGCACCATCAGTGAGCCCTACAGGTAGCCACAGCTATGGCATCAGCAGCAAATACAGGAATTCTCAGCTCAGAGATGGTAAGAGGGTCATATAACTTGTCAGAAAGAGATTATAGGGGAACATTTATTGGCACTGGGTGCGGCTGGCACTGATTGGTAACTCTATTGTCCATACACATTTCTGAGTTATATTTCCAGGGCAGAGAGGAGCGCTTGTTCTCATTCGCAAAGAAGTAAGGGACATGGTCACAGCTCCATGGCCAAGAGGATTGATAGCATTTGTGGCTGCAGGGGAGCAGAGGATCATCCTAGATAAAGACTAGAATTCAGACCAGAAACCAAACTTTTCTCCAGATCATGCCATTTTGGAAGCAGAGAAAATGTATAGATACCCAAAATTAGTTCTGAAAATAGCAATATGAAAATGTCTGAAGCTTGGGACAGTCCCTCCCCACCCCTACGTGAGCAGAGAACAACTTTAACATGAAGTTCAAAGTCAAGAAATACATCAGAAAAATGAACAAACAACAAAAATAGAACTTGACCATAAAAAGCTACTTCAAAGACAAGGAAGACCAAAACATGGACTGAGAAGAAAACAACAATGTGAAAATGGCTATAAAGAAAGCAAAGCCTAAAAGGGTGGAGACGTCAAGAAACAATCAAGCAAAATAGTCAAAAATAGTCAAAAGAATGAAAAAATAAAATAAAATGTGAAATATCTCATTGAAAAACAACTCAGCTGGAAAACAGATTGTGGAGAGATATTTTTTAAATATTTTATTTTGCTAATTACATGTAATAACAATTCTCCACATAAGTTCCCTGAAGTTAAAAGATCCAAATTGTCTGTAGAGAAATAATTTAAGACATCATATTTCAAGAAACTATCAGGGTACACTGCCCCAACATCTTCAGTCCAGTTAGTAAGATAGAAATGGAAAGAATCCACTAATCCTGAAAGAAATATAAAAATGAAAATTCCTGAGAATATTATAGCCAAATTCCAAAGCTCCCAGGTCAAGGAGCAAATATCACAAGCAATTAGAAAGAAGCCACTTAAATACTGTGAACCCTAGTCAGAATTACACAAGATTTAACAGATTCTAATTAAAGGAGCAGAGAATTTAGAATATATTACCAAAGGCAAAGGAATTTTAGGATTACAACCAAGAATATACCTATCCAGAAGATCTGAGTATAATCCTTTGGGTAGAAAATAAATATTTAATGAGAGAATACTTCTAAGCATTCCTAATGAAAAGAGCTGAACTAAATAGAAAATTTAACATTCAAACAAAAGACTCAAGAGAAGCATAAAACAGTAAACATTAAAGAATATTCATTAAGGATTCAACAAAATTAAACTCTTTGCATTCATATATGTAACAAGATGATACATGTAAACCCTAAGAATTTCATCATTATTAGAATATTTAGAAGCAGTCTACATAGATAAAGGGCATAGGTTTGAGCTGATTATGTTGGGATGATCTTAAAAAAAATGAAGGGGAGAATGGATAGGTGAGAAGTAAAACGGGAAGATTTTTCTCACATAAAAGAAGCACCCAAGGAAGAATTTTTATAGTGAAGGACTAATGGTGTATGGTAATATATGAACTTCATTGTCATCAAAATTGCTTCAAAGAAGGAAGAATATATGTAAACATTCAGTTGGGTATAGAAACCTATCCTACCCAATAGGTAAATATCAAAAGATGGGGATAAGAGATATTGGGGTCAGGTGGCAAAAGGAAAGTTAGATTAATGGAGTTAGCATTAAGAAGAAAACTAACTTTTGCGAAGGAAGAGAATAAAAAGGGAGATATGGATAAATGGAAGAAAATTGGGTGGAGGAAAATTCACAATAATATAACTGTGAATGTGTATGAGCTGAATTCACCCATAAAATGAAAGCAGATAATGGAATAGATTAGAAACCAGAGTCCAACAGTATGTTTACAGGAAACACACAGAGTTGAAGTAATGGGCTGGAGAAGAATCTCATGCTTCAGCTGAAGTAAAAGAGGCAGGGATAGCAATCATGACCTCAGACAAAACAAAAACAACAATAGACTTAATTAAAAGAGATAATCAGGGAAACTACATTTTGCTAAAAGGTACCATAGACAATGAAGTAAAATTTTAAAATTTATAATAAATTTCTTTGATAAAGGTCTCATTTCTCAAATATATAGGAAATTCAGTCAAATTTCTAAAAATAAGAGCCACTCCTCAATTGATAAATGGTCAAAGGATATGAACAGTTTTCAGAAGAATAAATTAAAACTATATAGTCATATAAGAATGCTCTAATCAGTATTGACTAGAGAAATGCAAATTAAAACAACTCTGAGGTACCAGCTCTCACTTATTAAAAATTACATATACTAGAAGGGATGAGGGAAAATGTGTACACTGATAAATGGTTGTTGGAGTTGAAAATTGGTCCAACCATTCTGGAGAATTATTTGGAACTATGCCCAATGAGCTATTCATACTGTTCATACTGTTCTTACTCTTTGATCCAGCAATACCACTGGTAGTTCTGTACCTTCAAAGAGATCAAAGAAAAAGGAAAAGGACTTCTATGTACAAAAATATTTATAGCAGCTCTTTTTGTAGTGACAAATAACTGGAAATATAGGGGATGCTTACCAGTTAGAGAATGGATGAACAAGTTATGGCACTTATATCGCTTGCTATGAGAAGTGATGAGGGGCAGAGTGGTCTGGAAAAAAAAATAAGGTCTATATGAACTGATGCAAAGTGAAGTCAGAAGACCTGGGAGATCAGAGTGCACAATAATAATAATGTTGTAATGATGATTAATTGTGAAAGACTTGGATACTTTGATTAAAGCAGTGATCTAAGATAATTAGATTCAAATGATTCATGGAAAAAATGCTAGCCCTCTCTAGAGAGAGAGAGAGAGAGAGAGAGAAATTATTGACTTTTATTTTTTAAAGAAAACTTTGAGATTTATTGTTATGATTAAAAGAAAAGCAGTAAGTTGGGTAAAATTTTTATAGATAGTTTTTCAGACAGAGGTCTCATATCTAAAATGTAAAGAGAACTTTGTCAAATATATAATAATATAAGCCATAACCCAATTGACGAATGGTCAAAAGATGTTAATAGAGAGTTATTGAAGAAATCAAAGCTATACATAAAATATATGAAAAAATGCCCTAAATCATTATTGATTAGAGAAATACAAAGCAAAACAACTCTGAGATATCATCTCACACCTATCAAATTGGCTAAAATGACAAATATTGAAGGGGATTGGAAAAATGGGGCCACTGATATATTGTTGGTGGAACTGTGAATTGATCCAACCATTTTGGAGAGCAATCTGGAATTATATTCAAAGAGTAATAAAACTATTTGTATTTTTGGACCCAGCAATATCACTATTTAGATTTATTTCCTAAGGTGAACAAGGAAAATGGAAAAGAACATATGTCCTAAAGCATTCGTAGTAGCTCCCTTTGTGGTGGCAAAGAACTCAAAAATGAAAGAATGCCCATCCTCTACGAAATGACTGAACAAGTTGTGGTATGTGATTTTAATGGAATACTACTGTACCATAAAGAAATGAACAGGTTAAATTTGGAAAAACATGGAAAGACCTACTGAAATTATGAAGAGTGAAACAAGCATAACCAAGACAACAGTGTATTCTATAATAGAAATATTGAACTCTGATTTGTGTGTATCTCTACTGGGGGGAAGATTAAGAGGGAGGGAGTTAACTAAATATTTCAATGTAATAAGCACAAATAATTAATTAAAAAGAAATGCATGCTTTCATTTTTTTATGGTACTAAATTCTTCCCAGTTCCACTAAAAACTAATCTAAATTCTCATGAATCCCTTTAATATAGTTCTGTTGCTACTTTTGACTATTCTCATGAAATTATTTCTTTTTTTTTAGGAAAATACTTTACTTTTGTATTGGATCCATTTCAATATCCACTGGTGTTAAAAAACCATAAACAATTTGATTTTTCCAAGTTTTCAAATGAAATAACACACAAAGTTTTCACAGTCTCAGGTCTACCACAAGTGAAAGAAGAAATGAAAGAAAATTATAAATATCTACAAAGTAAATTTTTAGAGAAACCTATTTATAATTTAATGCAGAATCTGCAGCATATCATGAAAAAGCAACTTTTGCAAGCCAAAAATTGGGAAACAAGTCAATTGTACAAGTTTTGTAAGTCAATAATGTTTGAAGCCACATATGTAACACTCTATGGAAAGGATCCTAGTCCAAATTCAGGTGAAGTTATCCGTGAATTAATGGAACATTTTGTCAAGTTTGATAATGAATTCTTGAGTTTTTTGTTTCCTGTACCAACCTTATCACTAAGAACTGCTAGGATGAGTCGGGAAAAGTTGATACAAAATTTTGCATCAGAGCACATGTCCAAATTGCTGGAAACATCAGAAATTATCAGTAGTAGAAGAAACTGTCTTGAAAAATATACAGAGCTTCCTGATCATGAAAAAGGAGGTAAGAAACTTGTGAGTGATTACTTGTCTAAAATAAAATAATTTACTATAGACCTTTGAAATTAAAAGACAAAATGGCGACCTTGAAATTTTTTATGCTCCTTCTAATTGGCTAATGATAAAATGTTTTACTCTGAAACAACCGTCTATGATAATTGATTTTTTTTTTTTTTGCTGAGGTGGTAAAACAAGATACTTAACGGTGATAATGAGAAAGATTATAACTCAGCTGCATTTACTCCCTTTACCCTTTCCTTTCCCTTTCCCCTCCCCCCCAACATTACATTTTAAACTATTCTCATTAAGCAGAAAATTAGACTTCAGAAGCCTATTGGTCCTCATTAGCATTCACTGATCCTTGGCTGGGTCTGTGTCCTAACATCTTTTAATTAGCACACTGCAAATCTAATCAGTGTAATAAACGCTATTAATCTTCCTTTTCACTTATTTTCTCCCAGCACATCATCTTGCCTTTCTGTGGGCCTCTGTGGCAAACACGATTCCAACTACATTCTGGACAGTGTATTATCTTCTGCAGCACCCAGAAGCTGTTGCAGTGTTGCGTGAGGAAATCGACCATTTGCTGCAGTCAACAGGTCAAAAGAAAGAACCTGATTTTAACGTCCAGTTCACCAGAGAACAATTGGACAGCTTGGTCTACCTAGGTAATTTATATTTATCTGTTATGAAGAGTAGAAGGTACCTCTCTCCAAACTCTGTTTATCACTCATTTCTGTTTACTGAGAGGTGGAGGACACAGCTGCTTAATTGACATAATAACACCCATTTACATCAATTATGAATTATGTAGTTTATAGCTGTAGATACTCTCATTGCATGTAAACATTAAGGCCTAGGTAATTAACTATGCAAGGTATGCAAAAAAGCTAAATTGGAGCTTTGCAATTATTTGAGAAAAGTTTATGCCTATTAAGTTGTTTGATTCTGAGCATCTGCTGGAGTGTTAATACATTCCAAACAGCATTAAACTTTATTGACAAGAGAGGTATATAGTTTTTTTCCATTTAAAAAGAAAGCATTTTAGAAGATCAACTTGTATATGAAATTATGAAATGCATTTCTTATTCCCTAACATAGTACTGGTACTTTTAGTCTTAAAGTTGCATGTTCTATGCAGCTTAGAATCTTTAGTTCTTAAGGGATTAGAATATAAAAAGTAATATTTTCCAATGGAAATCCATGATCTGGAAAAAAATTCAATACAATTCAATGGTAATATTAAAATCATAAAGGAAGTAGTTGATTGAAGATATCTATGCAGTCATTTGTTTCAAATTATAGCTTAAGTTGCTAATGATTAGGGATTGTTTACATCCCTTCATAGACAGCTTTTAAAGTAGTATGAGCTTTAAATCTCAATTCTATTCTGAAGAACAGGCATGCCTGTCTACTAGGTGTTGACAAGGTATATAATAGAAATGAAAGGCACCTCAGAGAGCACTATTTCCAACCCATTCATACGTAAGCAGAAATTCCCTCCGTGGAATCCCTAAAAAGTACAGTGTTTATACAGTGACAATTTGAATGCTTCCAGAAAGGGGAACTCCATTTGTCTAGAAGTGATTTTTTCCTTATATAGAGTAGGAATGACCATTTTACAAATTCACTCCTACTCATTAATCAATTCTCAATATATGAAAAGAAAAAAGAAATGGTTGTCCTCCCTAATTTGGTTGTTTGGTTAAATATCTTTTCAGATAAAAGATTACTACTTTCCTTTATCATCCCAATTAGAATAAAATTTAAGCAAATAGTCTCTAAAGTTGATATTATTTTTAAAAACAACAATAAAAAAGACAAAAGCAGAAAATTTGGAGTCAACCTTAGTAGTTCATTTTATCTTTAGCCTATATTCACTTTAGGGATGTTACCCATTTTACAGAAAATGAAATTATGTACTTACTGGCTATGATTCTTTTGCTACTCCATTAATGACATTGTCCAAGTAATTTAACTTCATTAAATTAATTTAATTTGCCTCCATTTTTCCCTACTTCCAGAAAATGATAATATTTACAACACTCTATACTTATTCAATACATATTATTTTTGAGTGCCTATTACATATGAGGCTTGGAGAGATATAAAGACTTGACCCCCATTGCCTACCCTTACCACTCTTCCACCTATAAGTAAATACACAGAAGTTAAGGGTTTAAAAAATTAAAAAAAAGAAAGAGATAGTTTAGGGGACAGAAATGTAAGGGGATGACAGGTTCTCATGAGGGGGTCATTGAGGGAGAACCATCTAAGCTGAAATTTAGAAGATGGGGAAAATCCTTACAGATAGGAACATTCCAGAAAATGTTTGCAAATCAGTGAAGGCAAAAAAATATGCACACACACACACACAACACACACATATATTTAGGTAGATAAAATTGGGCCAAAGAATGTGAGGAGTAGAGTAATACAAGGCTAGAAGAAAAATAAGTTATATCCAAGTTGTTGATGTCTTTGAATTCTAAATTAAGTCATATGAGCTTCATTTGGCAGATACTAGAGGATCATCAAAAGATTTTAATAGGAAATTGATGTGCTTAGAACTCTTCACTGGGAAGAATGGAATCATAGGTATGACTCAGAGTTGGGGAAAATAAAATGGATTAGAATAGAGAATGGCTGGAGATTTAGAGAACAATAAGAAAGCTACTAAAAAAGGTCAATTGAGAGTTAGTGAGGTCCTGAATTAGGATGGTAATGGAAGGGTTGGATTCCACACACATAGTACAGATAGAATTAAAAGAATTTGACACTTGATTGTAAGCAGAGATTGTCCTTTCTTTTTCATAGTATGTAGAGAGTACTGGTAGAGCACTCTGACTATTCATCTGTTCTTCCTTGTTTTTGGTACATCTTCTTGCCATCTTCTCTGCCTAATTCCTTGATGGCATCTTTTGCTATGTTTTTCCTAAGAGTTCCTCATAAGGTATATGCTGTAGTCTCCTCACATCCACCCATCTCCTTTCCATTACCCTCTGTGCAACACTTATTTTTACTTTTTTTAGAAACCCTTGAGAACTATGCCTCACTGCCATACATTAACACCTATAGAAGGTAAGTACTGAAAAGATGAGCCTTTACTTTCATGGGAAGCTTGTGGTCCGTAAGAGACCTTGCAATTTTTAAAAAGCAATCTTACCTGTTCTCCTCCTTTTCAATTCTGGTTCCAAGTCAATATCCGTGTATATTGTCTGTCATACATACATACTTTTGGACATGTTGTGTAGACTGTTCATTTAAATGCAAGTTTTTTTAATTAAATTAATTTATTTATTTATTACATTAAAATGCTGAGGTAACTCCCTCCTTCCCTTCAGTCCCCCACTAGAGGATATATCATTTGACATAAGGAGATATATATATATATATATACTGTCTTTATTTCTACTTATCAGCTCTTTTTCTGGAGGTGGACATACACAAGTAATTCTTTAATTAATATTTGTATTGCTATATATAATGTTCTCTTGGTTCTGCTCATTTCACTCTTCATAACTTCATGTAGGTCTTTTTTTAAATGAATCATTTCTTATGGCACAGAAGTATTCCATCACAGTCATGTGCCACAATTTATTCAGCCATTCCCCAATTGATGGGCATTGCTTCAATTTCCATTTCTTTGCTACTACAGAAAGAGCTGCTATAAATATTCTAGAATATAATGGTCTTTTTCTTTTTCCCTGATCATCTTTGGAAATAAACCAAATAGAGACATTACTGGGTCAAAAGGTATCCACAGTTTTACATCTCTTTCAACATAATTCCATATTTCTCTCCAGAATGATTGAATCAGGTCACAATTTCACCAACCATGTTTTGGTGTCCCCACTTTTCCACATCTCCTTCAACATTTGTCATTTTCCCTTTTATCATTTTAGCCAATTTGATAGGTATGGGATTGTTTTGCTTTGCATTTCTCTAATCAATAATGCTTTAGAGCATTTTTCATATAGTCATATATTGCTTTGATTTCTTTATCCAGAAATTTTGTCCATATCTCTTAACCATTTATCAATTGGGGAATGGTTTGTATTCTTGCATATTTGACAAAGTTCTCTATGTATTTCAGAGATGAGATCTCTATCTGAGAAACTATGTATAAAATCTTCCCCCAGCCTATTGCTTTCCTTCAAATCTTTGATACGTTAGTTTTATTTATGCAAAACCTTTTTAATTTAATGTATTCAAGTTTATCCACTTTATATCTTACAATCCTTCCTATCTCCTGTTTATACATGTCTTCCCCTACCTATAAGTTTGATACATAAAATATTCCCTGTCCTTCTAATTTGCTTATGATATATCCCTTTATGCTTATATAATATGTAATATATTAATTTTGATGTTATCTTGGTAAATGGTATAAGATATATATCTAGTTTCCGCCAGGCTGCTTTCCAGTTTCCCCAACAATTTTTACCAAGTAATGAATTCTTCTCTCTTAAACTTGGAGCTTTTTGTCAAACACAGGGTTACTATAATCATTTATAAATATTTGTTATATGTCTGCTCTGTTCTACTGACCTACTTTTCTATTTCTGAGCTAGTACTAGATAGTTTTGATAATTAAGACTTTATAATATAGTTTAAAATCTGGTACTATTAGATCTTTTTTCTTCACATTTTTTTTCAGTAATTCCTTTGATATTCTTAACCTTTGTTTTTCTAAGTGAATTTTGTAATTGTTTTTCTAGTTCAATAAAATAATTATTTGGTAATTTATTTGGTATATCACTGAATAAGTAGATTAGCTTAGGTAGGATTGTCATTTTAATTACATTCGCTCTGCCCTTCCATAAATAATTAATCTCGCATTTATGGAACACTTTGAGATATATAAAGCACTTTATTCTTTACCTCATTTTATCTTGCTAACAACCCTGGGAGAAGATCCTATAATTATCGTCACTTTGCAAAAGAAGAAACTGAGGCATATGGAGGTAAAGCGATTTAGATAAGACCACACAGCTTGTAAGGGTATAAGGATAGATTTGAACTCAGTTCTTACTGAATCCAGAAATCTTGACCAAAGGCATTCTTCATCTATTTGTTATTTCCTTTGTACATGAAGAGGCCAAACTTTAGAGCCACCACAGATTTCTTGAAGGTTTTATAATGTGTTGGGCTTGAGGCAATCAGAAAAATATCATCCACAAATAGGGGCATCTGGAAGACCTCAACATCAACAGATCTATCAGAAGATGAGGAAGTTATTTTAGCACACTGAGTGTATCCCCATGGTGAACTTTTGGTAGGATAAGGACCAAAGTTACAAAGGATCACAAGCATAGGTGGGTTATAATCGGCATCATTAGGTGAAACTCCCAGATTGATAAAATCACAGACTATTCATTTGAGTATGTGAATTAGCTCCTTGAGTCCAGGGATCATAAATATTAGTATAACTGTAGGCAATGCATATAGCAGACACTTATTCTTATTGAGTGAAAGAATAAAGGAATGATGAAAGTAGTGTCCTATAGTTTGGTGACTTGTCTAATGCTATATCTCTAAATGCAGAATGAAGTATATTTTAAGTAATTACAATGCAAATTGAAATTTTAAAATCCATCCAAAATATTCAAATGTTGAACCAATTTTTAAAAATTGTCTGGCTTCATTTCATAGTGTTCTACTCACCTATTCACATAGAGAAATGGCAGAGAACATGTTTCCTATTTTAAAACATACACAACTTAAGATTGTTAAGTGGAGACATGTTTTTGTCCAGTAAATTAGAAATGCTTTCACATCTAGATCCCACCACATCCTTTCACTCCTATATTCCAAGTCTATACATGAGGCAGAACTAGTAAGATGACAACATAACTGATGCTGGCCTTTCTACCATCATCTACAGCATTGATTGTGTCCATTGGCATTCCTAGGAGAAGAAATTGTATAGCAGTCCACACCAATTGTTAAGATGATCGAAATTAACAGACTTCCGTGTCAAAGTATAGCCTTTTTACAATAAAGATGAGTACACGTCAATGACCTGCTCTAAGTGGACAAAGTGCTAAACTTATTGACTGGATACCTAAGTCTAAGTCTTTGATTCCCACGTCAGACAAATACCAGCTTACTGACAACTGAACAAGTCCATGAGCCTCCAGAGCCTCAGTTTCAGCCTTTACAAAATGGGGGTTATAATTCTATGCTCTTTATCACACAGGGTTGTTGTCAGGAAAGTGCTTTGAAATCCTTAGATTGCTATAGAAATTTGAGTTATTATTTATGTCATACCCTACCCTATATTTTTGGTGCCATGAGCTATGGTAAATGAAGATCATCTGTCAGTTTTTGCAGCCCAATTTTTGAAACTTTTGAGTGTAAAAATGATATGTGTATCTCCATCTGACAGTATTCCTTTTATTTTGCTGCCTTTGTGTGCTGTCGCACAGGGAAGTCCTCTTGCTACAGTACATCACCAAGGGCCTTAGAATATATAACTTCCCAGAAAACAACTTTGGGTACAAAGAGAGCAAAGATGAGAGCTGTTTTCTGGCTGTAGGAAGGCATCTATGGAGAATCACAGTGGAGATGGTGATGTCATGTCGGAGTTTGAAAGGGAAGTCTGTTTTCTGTGATGTGCTGGTCAGTCCTGCTCATCTGAAAACACAGACATCCTCCTCAAATCATCACCATGACTATTGTTGGCATGCTGTGATGCATAGTGTAAATGATCACCAAAATATTTGCATACTTAATAGCTATTTTTTCTATAATCCACTCTAATAATTAGAGTACGCCATTACTTGCTAAATGTTAGTATAAATTAGCAATCCATTATATATGATAAGTTTTAGGATTTAAAGATAGAGATTGTGTTTAATTAAAATTAACTTACATATGAAAGCCAAATGAACTAATGATTCCCAATGACCTTTTATTACCTACAGTCCCTTGTCTGGGCTGGATGATTGACAGCTTGTTGTTTGGCTACCATGTTGTATTTCAGCTGACAAGACTTTTCATTTTAACTCAATTTCCCTGCCTATCACAAGCTGGTGGCAGGCCAGGCTCAAGTCACCCAGTTTTGCCTCAGCAGCTTGCTCTATTTCTCATTAGTACGCATTTATTCAGTGGAAATTGGAAGACAAATGCTTGAAGGCATGCGAACTAAGTATAGCAAATTAGGTTTAAAGACTGAATATTTATAAGTATATTGAAACAGGGTTTCTTTTAAAAAAAATTTAGAGTGAATTGAGAACTAAGTGCTAGCTTTGGTATAAAAGAAGTGAAGATAGAAGTAGGAGGATTCTAAGAATAACAATACTACGAGCTTTCTCTTTACATTTTGGAAATCTGTAAAAAAAAAAAAAAAACCCTCTCTGACAACACCTTATCAAAAAGCAACCTGGCTTCTCCATGATATGGAGCTTGTACAAGGAAGTTTAGCACCTCATGTGTAAGAAGGGGGGAAAAATGAGGGTCATGTTCATTTGCTGCTTGGTTATCCCTTGGTATGCTTTAAATTGCCTTGTTTGTTCGGCACTCGCACAGAAACAGATGTTGCTGTACCATGCTGGATAATTTACTGGTCCTCATGGTGCCGAATCGAAGTCCTCTTGAGCTGCCCAGCTGGTCTGTCAGTAGCGCTGGCTGGTGTCTGCCGAACTATGACAACTGCAAGTAGCTGCCGCGGCTTTTATTGGGCACTTGTCATTCTTTTAACTCAGCATTTTCCCTAGATAGATAGATAGATAGATAGATAGATAGATAGATAGATAGATAGATAGACAGACAGACAGACACACATACATAGATGTATCGATACATAGATACATGGATGGATGGATGGATGGGTGGATGGATGGATAGATACATATATACATAAATACATTGATACAGATACATGGATGGATGGATGGATAGACAGACAGACAGATAGATAGATAGACAGATACATAGA
The DNA here is from genome assembly GCF_016433145.1 of Gracilinanus agilis. NCBI lineage: Eukaryota > Metazoa > Chordata > Mammalia > Didelphimorphia > Didelphidae > Gracilinanus > Gracilinanus agilis. The sequence goes on from NC_058130.1 coordinate 503,952,900, forward strand.
TAGATACATTCATACATAACTAGATACATAGAAACATCGATACATGGATTGATGGATAGGTAGATATAATTATATAGAGAGATAGATATAGAAATATAGAAAGATACATATATAGAGAGAGAGATATACATATACACATTGATACATCGATACATAGATACATGGATACATGGATGGATGAATAGATATAGATATATATAAATATATAAATGTAGAGATAGATATAGAAATATAGAGATAAAGATAGATATAGAAATATATAGGGAGAGATAGGTAGATAGATAGATAGATAGATAGATAGATAGATAGATAGATAGATAGACAGACAGATAGATAGATAGATAGATAGATAGATAGACAGACAGACAGACAGAGAGATAAAGACATAGATAGGCTTTCTGGAAAAGGAATTCTGTGTGTGTGTGTGTGTGTGTGTCACATTGCAGACAGACCCACATAAGCTTCTCTCTCTTTTGTTGATCATAATGTGACTCATTACTTTTGTCATCTAATGATTATCAGCATGATTGCTCCGAGCGAGAGCCAAGCTTGCCTTCCACACATAACTGGTACTGGAAGGTAAGACAGATTTGTCATTTATGATCTGACCACTAAGCCACACTTTGTGCTCCATTATTGTGATTAACTCCTGCATAAGATATGCTTGCCCAATTGTCATTTGTGATACCGCAGTGGGTCCAGACTGTCCTGCTTCCTGGGAATAAGTCAGCCAATAGGCTCTGTGTTATTTAGGTTGTTAAATGCGAACCTGCCATCTCGCAAGAGACACTCCAGGATTCTTTTGCTTTTCTTCTTCCTCCACCCTCCTTTACTGGACTTGTTGGGGGAACATATGTCAGCTACCATTTCCCAACAACAGGCTAAAATGGTGTTATCCCCTTACAGGGTTTTCTGAGGGAGCTGACAGCATCTGATTGGGGCCGAGCCGTTGCTTTTGTACCCTGGAAAGTTTGGTTGCCCATGCTGCCAGTTGAAATCTATCGTGTCAGGTGCCTTGTGGCTATCTGCAGTTGAGGCCATGTTCTGGAACCAAAGTTGTTGTGTGTGTGTGTGTCTGTGTGTCTGTGTCTGTGTGTATGTGTTTTCCTGGCTTCTTCATCAACAAGCCGATTTGACTCTGCCTGATTATAGTAACGAAGGCAGTCTAAAAGAATATGCACAACCTCATTGTACGTCACATCGAATCACTACTCTGGCCACACAAAGCTGACCGCAGCCTCATTTCTTTAGACAAATGCATGCTTAAGGAAAAACCTCCTGTGACAAAACATTCTAGCCTTCCCCCACCCTTTTTTTGTTATGCAAGCTGGGCACAGATTTAATTTTTAGTGAAATCAACTTTATCTTTTATGCAGACACAACTCTGCTGTGAAGTGCTCATCTTTAATAATGTAACCTGTGAGTTCTGTGGGCTACTGAGCCCTGCTTAACTGGTCACAAAGAGGGAATTTGTGTGTGTGTGTGTGTGCATATGTTTTATTGCAAACTATAAACATAGCCACTTATCATTTTGTGAGAAATAAACTATTTGAAGCTGTTTTTGCATTAATGAATAGAAGGAATTGGGTTTTATATTCTAGCCCCCATCCCATACATGCTGGAGGAAAAATAGTCAGTTTTGATTATGAAGAGAAAGATGCAGACCTAGACAGGAGCTACATCCTGATATGCATGCTATCAGAATGATTTATGCAAATTATGCATATTATTCCCAAAGGAATTCCTCCTCAAACTGCCAGGATAAATTGCCGGAAATTAGCCATAAAATCTGTCGTGCTAGGAGCAAAAGGTGAAGGCCACTGGGAAAGCAAGGACGTTCAGTTTCTGGAGTCTTCCAGGACATGATAGGGCCTGATTATTTTACCTAGGTCCTGAAAAGGCTATAGTATCTCCTGAATAATGTAAAAGTATTTTCCCAACAAATATTGAATCCCACTTTATTTACCACTAACACATGAAAATGTATGCTATTAAAGGCCTCAGTACTTCTTTAGCCACTAATCCAGAATTGGAAAACATCAGTAGTTTTCAGAGAAATGAAGCAATCTTTCACTGGATTGTATTGTTTCCACCAATCTGCTCAAAGTGAAGAGCTGCTTAGAGCTTGTAAGAGCCTTTCAAACCAATTGGGAATGTCAGGCATACTACTCCCTGATTCCAAAGTATCCAAGTTTGAGGGAACATGGTGGCTAAAGATTCTCTTTTGCCTCCTTCCCATTCCGTACTGGTAACTTCTGACACCACAAGTTCCTTTTGGTCCCTGGTGGCTATGTTCGAGAAAATATACTTTTTCAAAACTGGTCCTTTATGGAGATAACATGGAAAACTAGCTAGTCTTCTAAGAAACATCAATCATTTAATAGCTAATTGTTGATTCTTTTCTTACTACAGAAAGTATCATTTTTGAGACCTTACGAATGACTTCAGCTTCTGCCAATTTACGTGTTAATGAAGAGGATTTCACCCTAATTTCAGAAAATGGAAAAATCACTCTGAGAAAAGGAGATAACATAATCATTTACCCACCAATTCTGCACTTTGACCCAGAAGTCTTTGAACAGCCTGAGGTAAAACATTCACCTTATACTTACTACTTATTTTTCAGACTTCTAGTTTATAGCCTTTTAAGGGAATATTATTTATATTCTGTTGTTCCTCCAGACAACGGGGGGGTGGGGTGGGGGGAGTCTTCTTACTTTATTCTGTGTTTTCTAGTTCCCATAAATCATAGGATCATAGATTTTTCAGTTAGGAGGAAACTTTTAGGTCATCTAATCTAATCCCCTCATTTTCCAGATGAACAGCTAAAGCCCTGAGAAGTGAAGATATTTGGGAAAGGTCACACAAATCGTAGCAAGTGATACAGCTATGATTTGAACCTGAATCTAGCCCTCGTTATACTGTATTGCACTAATCAAGAGAGAAAGACAGTGATAAAGCTATTGTTCTTTCAAAGAAAATTACCATGTTTTGATTTCACAAATGTTATGATAAACATAGGCATTGTTTGGCAGGAGATCATTGGATAGAAGGTTAAGAGTGAAAGGAAGCATTACACAAAGTTAGAAAATAATAGGGCAGGTTTATATTATCAAATAATATGAACTTTCTAGCTCAAGGTCTGTGAAGTATGATTACTCTTAACACTAGCTGGGTTTTCTTTGCCTCAGAAGCTTTTTTTAACCTCTCATCATAGGATTCACCCCTTCTTGATCAATTATTATGGTGTTGTGAACTTGTGTTTTTAAAACTGTTGCTTTGACTCTGAAGCTCTGGGTGTAATTGTGTCATCTCCTTGTATTTTTTTCTGAAGCTAGAGTTAATGAATATCAAAGACTAGAAATTAATCCACCCTGGCTCTTCCTTTAATACAGTCTCCCAAGTTCACCACCTGCATGCAAATTGAATGTGGTCCTCCTCTTCCCTAGCTTTGAGGGAAGGGATGTTGTGACAGTAATCTTTGTAGTGAAATGTAATTTCTGAAAGGTGAATTTCTGTGTCCTTATATACAGGTTCATGGCAGGATCATTTTCAGATATGCCATCTGAGTAGATAGATATTTTTGTAGATCTGACAGGATTCGAATATAGTCTTAATTTATAAAGTTAGAAAAGGTTGGGGTGAAGTACACACAAAAAAAAGAGATTAATTTATATCTGTGAAAGCATTTTGGAAAAAATCTCCAGAATGCTGTACTTCTCTTAAATACTATCATCATTATTTTCCTCTTCCTCCTTCTCCTTTTCTTCTTCACCTTTATTTTATGGAAAGTACCTGTTAGGGCTATAAAAATAGGATCTGGATATTTATTTTAGATACTCTACTATTTGTTTCTTGCTGACCTTATTTTCCTCATTTGCAGAATGGGATGACAATACACCATCCTTTTAAAAAGGGGTTTTGTGAGATCAAAATGCTTCATAAAATTATATGTTCATAAGTTATGATTATTGTCATTACATACTCCGTTTGAGCCAGATCTTTGCTGGTGGCCTCCATAAAACCTAGCTAACATATATTTCAACCAGTTGCAAGGGAGTCAAAGGCTGCAGTGTTCTGAACTGAAGAGTAGTCATCATTAGCAACAATATTTGCATTCATAGCCTATTGTAGTGTAAGCACTGAATGGGGAATAGATTGCTACCCTCCATTGGACTGCTAGATTCACATGTCCAAGAATTGAGCTCAAAGGTCTTTCAAATTCCTACCCCTAAAATTTCAGCATCCTATCCTTTGCTGTTGTCCAGTTCTTTTCCAATTGTGTATGACTCTTTGTGATCCTACTTGAGGTTTCCTTGGCAAAGATGCTGGAGTGGTTTGTCGTTTCCTTTTCCAGCTCATTTTACAGATGAGGAAACCAAGGCCAACAGGGTGAAGTGACTTGCCCAGGGTCATACAATTAGTAAGTATATGAGGCCACATTTAAACTCAGGAAGATGAATCTTTCTGACTTTAGACTCAGTGCTCTACCTACTGTATCACCTATCTGCCCCAATCCTAGCAGGTTTTTAATTGAATTATGAACTAGATTAATACTAAAAATTACACTCTAAATATATACCACTGATTATACTTAGCAAATAAAAAGCACTTATTAGATGTTCTTCATTCATTCTTTTAATGTGTTCTCCCTGGTTACAAAGAGGAGAAAAATATGGTGTAGGAACAAGCTTAAACAAAATCTATTACCCTCTCTAACAATTCTAGACCATCATAGACTCCAAAGTCTTACTTTCTTTAAACCAGTGGTTTTTCAACACAGCAAAGGTGTCTTTACTCCACTTATTAACTGTTTGACCCTGATCAAATCAGGTAATTTCTTTCGTATCTCAGTTTCCTTAACTCCAAAATGAGGAATAACAACTCGCATATTATCTGCCTCATAGAGCTGTGAGAAAAGTACTTTGTCAGCCTTAAAGTGATTTACAATCTAACACATAGAACTAATATATTAGTTCAGCCTTAAGATTTTAAATGATCAAGTAAAATGTAAGTGAGAGAATATTACAATCGTCAGGCTTTTCAAAAAACAATATCATGAGGCTTTAATGTAGTGATCTCCCTGGTCATTTCCTTGCCTTTTACAGGTTTTAAGATTTTTTTTTTATGACAGAAGCGAGCACAATCAGTAAGGGAAAATGTCTCTGTGTGTCTGCCAGTGTCCCACCTGGTCCTGTCATAATAGAGTGGTTCTGGGGGTGGGGGCACCATAGTCTCATGCCAGGGAGCCAGAGGTGTACTGCATGGCATTAGTGAGCTCTCTAAATGCTCTGAAGTAGCCTGGCCCCCCTGCTTTCCTAAAAAGTGACCTGTAGGGCCAAAACAAATCAAAATCTCTAGGAAACACTGTAGTAGTTTCTCAAAGTTTCTGGAGAAAAGCTAAGTCTAGGCCTTTTCTAAGAAGAAAGCTATATTCCCACACCTTGTCAAATGGGAAAGGATACAGAGGTCTCCTGTGTATATGTGTTTGTTATGTGTGTGTGTGTGTGTGTGTGTGTGTGTGTGTGTGTGTGTGTAGGGGGAGGTTTGATCATGAATGAATGATTATAATATAATAATTATGTACCAATAATTATATAATTATAATTACATAAATTATATAAATGTATTTAACTATTATAATATAGTTATATAATATAGCATATGTATCATATCAGATATAATGCTATTAAGTAGCATTTCTATATTTATATTTATATCAACTTTAATATTTATAAAATGCTTTATGACTATCATCTCACTTTATTCTCAACAATCTTGGGAGGTAGAAACTACTATTTCCCCCATATTACAGATGAGAAAACTGAGATAGACAAAAGTTGTGACTTGCTTTAAGTTACATAATAAATATCTGAGGACAGATTTGAACTTGTTTTCTGACACCAGGCTTAGCACCTCTATCCACCTTACTATGTGCCAGGAATTGTGCCAATCGCTAGAAATAAATATATAAATGCAAGCTCTGGGTTCTTTCCTATTACCTTCTTTGCTTTCCTACTAATTTCCCACTGCAATGCTTTTCCCTTTGATTAGCAATTAATATCAATTATACTAAAGACTTAATTACCTTTTAGAAATGACTATTTTCTAAGATGTGTAATGCAGAATAATTAGGACCAAACACACTTCTAGGGCAGTTAGGTGGTCAATGAGTAGAATACGGGGCTTGGAATCAGGAAAATTCATCATCATGAGGTCAAACCAGGCCTCAGACACTTCCTAGCTAGGTGACCCTGGGCAAGTCATATAACTCTGCCTCAGTTTGTCATCTGTAAAATGAGCTGGAGAAGGAAATCACAAGCCACTCCAGTATTTTTGCTAAGAAAACCCTAAAATGGAGTCACAACGAGTTGGATACAACTGAAACAACTGAACAACAACAAAATGCTTCCAAACCAGAGCATGTTCTCCCGTAATTGCATGTAGAATAAAGAGTATGGTAGACTCAGGCTTGGAGCACATGTGGCAAAAGAAGAGTACCATAGCTCCTGGTAGTCCTTCTGACAGACGTCCATTCCTCCCTTTTATGGAGTAAAGTTCCACTTGGAGTTCCTCACAGGCATAGTGTGCTATCAGCTAGGCTCTGTGAAGTCATGAAGCAGTCTTTCCTCAATATGGCTGGTTTGTCCTAAGCTCCCAATGTAAACACTATGAGCCATTAATATCCCAGGGAATGATTCAAGGATATTGATGAGAAATCCAAATCCTCAGATTCTTTGAGTTCCCCTGGTCATCTTTTTCTCAAGGAAGACTGAGGCTCTTTTCCTCTTTCCTCTCCCATCAAGTGATTGCCTCTCAGAGATGTGGCTGGACATGTTCTGCCCTGGATAATAACTTGGTTCCAAACTGGCTTACCATCTTTAGAAAACCCACAGGGCATGACAAGGTATATTAATTTAATGTCTTTTATTAATTGATTGATCAATTCATTAGAGATGTTCTCACCTGATAAATATATCAGAGTTATAATATCTTGTTAGCTACTTTTAAGAGAGGTTGGGTGATTGATTGATTGATTCAATTGGCTGCAGCCCTTCCACTCTTACCCATTTAATAGCTGCTGTCTCAGTCCATTTTTTGGAGTATGTTTAGTAAAGTACAGATTCTTAAGTCTTCAGTAACTTTCTAGTGACTTGGGGAAGTTCTGAATTTATTTGAAAATTCTTTCTTCAATATCTTGTTCTAAAGAGTTCCAGGAAAAGTTTTATGTGACTCTTGCAATTAATGTTCTTCCATACTTCCTAATACATGGTGATAAAATTTTTAAATATCACTTTACAAAATTCTAAGAATGACTGTTTGCCTTTAATACTTTCAAATACTTCCCCACTTCATCCCCTAAAGCAGTGATTCCCAAAGTGGGTACCACCGCCCTCTGGTGGATGCTGCAGCAATCCAGGGAAGTGGTGATGGCCACAGATGCATTTGGGGGCAGTGGATAACTGTAAGGGGGCTGTGATAGTATGTGACAGGGGGTGCTAAGTAATATTTTTTCTGGAAAGGGGGCAGTAGGCAAAAAAGTTTGGGAACCACCGCCCTAAAGGAAACCGAGAAAATGAAAAAAAAAAAAAAGAAGAAGAAAAAAGATCAAGTCTCCCTCTTCAGAAAGAAATTCTAGACCCTTACATAGTTCCTGAGCAAGTATAGCCACATCAAACCCTTAATATTCAGGGAGGGGATCTATTCCTCTTCCTCTCTTAAGGGGGATGAGAAAGATTCTGTATTCTGGGTCCAACTCAGTACCAAGTGCTACAACAAACTGTTGCTAAATTGGCTATGAGGGGTGTGCGGCACATTTTACTGCTTGCCCTCTCCTTTTTCCCCAGTAAGGAGCCCTACTGCACTTGACCCAAACAAATAAGCTAGTTTAGTACCGGACTTTAGTAAAAGAAAAAGAAAATAAGCACCCAACTCAAAAGAAAAGCCTAATCCCACAGAGATCCCAAAGAATATGGTTTCCACATTCAAACTAGCAACTAAGGCTCCCAGATGAAGATTATTTTTCTCCTAAGAGTTCTAGGGATATTCCGGAGGGATTTGGGAGTTGCTTCCCTAGTTGCTTAGGAGCCTTGATCTGGTGTGTTCCTTCTGTTATGATTAAAATCCCTGGACACAGTATCTTAATCTTATAATTATTATTTATTAAATAGCAAAAAGCAGGCCAGAGAAAGAGAGAAACAGAATGAGCCACATGTGGCTGGCTAGTTCTTTTTGCCACCTCCCCCGTGAGCAAACAGATCAAGCCCTGAGCCAGACGGCCTGCCACCTAAATCCTTCATTCCAAGGAAAGAGAGTGACTTCCTGCTCCCTCCACCAGTTTGCGCTCTTCATGATGTCCCTTTCTTGAACCTCTCAGATAGGTGGACTCAGGCCTCGGTCTAGTAAAAGGCAGGTTTTCCAGATGCCATAAGTAACCTTGTGGTGTTTAAAATAGCTGTACAGAAATATACTGTGTCTCCTACCATGAGAGACAAAAGGAGAGAAGACACCCTTGGCCTTAGAAAGATACAGCTCAGAGATTCAACTCCAAGATTTATCTGCTTTAAAATCAAAAGGTTGTTTTGGGGGCTAAAAAGGGAGACAGATTAATATTAACTTCCCATACCTCAATACCACTTCCCTAATTAATATCATCCTAATATCATTTAATTAATTGTCTAATTGATTTCTCCTCCATATCAATTAACCAATTAGTGTCTTACAGAAGGAGATTCGCTGAGAAGATATAGCAAGAAATTAAAAAGCAAAACCTACCTCCTTCTAAGCAACTATTTGGTTGGTAGTACAGTGGGCTCAAAATTAGGGAGATTGCTACAAAGCATTTCCCATAAAAAACTTACTGTTGTGGCATAGCCATTGGATGAGTTGCTCTGTTGCTTATAAGACACAGTGTCCTGGCTGCTGGATTTCTTTCCTTTATAGCTGGGTCAAACACTGTTTAAAAATTTGCCATCCTTAACATATTGGCCAGTTCAATTTTGACCACACTGTTCATATCCCCAATCTGGAATAGTTCTCTGGAGACCTCAGAAGGCATAAGCATTTTCTTTTTGCTTCCTTCCTTCGTACCATATGTGAAAGGGTCTACAATAGTCAGTGTTGCCCAGATCTTAAAACAATTCCACGTGAATAAGAAATTTAAGGTATCCCCCAAATATAAACTTTTACAGATAAACAAAGAAAATTTTCAAAATTTATCTGGTTATTGTTTGCCTAGTAATTAATAAAGACCCATCTTTATGACTAAAGTGACCTTCTTTGACTCAAAGACAATAAATAAAAATATTTTAATATTTAAATTTAATATTTAAAAGAAAGAAAAAATATTTAAAGAAAATCTAGCTTCCTATCTTAAAAAGAAATGTGATAGCTGGAGAATTTTTCAGAGCATGTAGGTTTTAGGAGTTGGGATCAAATGGAAGTGACCCCTTCAACCTCTGGTGAGCAATCAGACTCTTTTGGCTTAGAGCTTGTGTGGCTACACTCATTAGGATACCAAGTGCTCTAAAAATAATCACTAGGATCAGGAAAAACTGAGGTACTTGTTCTCTGCCTCTATCACTAAGGCATCCGTCCTCTGCTCTGGAGCCACATGCACAGATTGGATTCAAGACAGTAAAATTCATTTGGGTCTATAAAACAATATGGGAAATATACATTTTCCCAAGGATCCCTGAAGAACTTATGGAATCCAACTGAAGGTCTGCAATAAAAAAAAAAAAATTATTAGTGTCTCTTCCTGCCAGAAAGCTCACTGTGGCCTTGCCACTAGAAGGACAATGCAAATGGAATTCTGAACTCTCCCAGCAATAAGATAAGCAGGTTCAATGTAAGCAGGAAGAAAACAGGATCCTGTAAGGCCAAACTAAGTATACAGCTCTCACAGATGATTCTTCCTCACTTCAGGCCCCAAAGTCTATCCACTGTACCACACAGCCACTTAGCTAGGATTTTAAAGGAAGTCAGGGTAGTCAATAGGCAATGCAGAGGAGGGAGAGCATTCCAGGCATAGGGGACAGCCAGACAAAATGCCCAGAGTCAAGAGATGGAGTGTCTTGGTCATGGAACAGCCAGGAAATTAGTGTTAAAGAATCAGACTATATATACAATAATATGACAAATAGTAAGACATAAGCATGTCAGTAAGCAGAGGTTGTCACAAAGAAATTTGTCTGACCTGTAAGGAGAAATATCAGAAAATTGGCTGTGCAAATATAGCCTTAAAAGGTAAAGAAGAAAATGCCATTTTTTTTTCCCTAGTGCCATCTCCAGACTAGGAACTCTGAAAAAGAGAGTCCTGGGTAGAGAATCTTTCAGTTAGGTTCTTGCACATACAGGAAGCTCCATATTTATCCCCCAATAAACTCCTCCTTGAAAAGCAGGTGGTGGAATTCTTCTCTCTGCAGGCACATTCAGAAAACAGAGTAAAGAAGACTCAAAACTCAAAACTTAGGTGATAAAGGAGGGGAGGGGGGTGATATAGGCTTAGAAGTCTTGATGCTTGGGAGTCCATTTCTCTCCTTCCTGGAGCCCTCCTAAGATCACCCTTAGGCATGGTGTGGCTTTCACCCGGGGTCCTTGCACAGTCTTGACTGCCTTTTCTCAGTGTGGCCAGTTTGTTTTCAGGTTCTCATGTAGGTATCACCTCCAGCTGTTGCTATCCTGGAGATGCTTCTGGATGCCGAGTGAGAAATGGAAATCCTCTAACTTCTAACGTTCACAAATTTCTCCTTTGGTTGGTTAGTGTTAGGGTGGGAAAGAGATAAGACTCACTCTTCTCCTTCCCTTCCCCCTTATCACCCAAGCCATTCCTTCTCAGGGATTTGACTGGATCTGTTAGTCCCCTGCTTGCCACTATAAGAATAATGCTGGGTTCTGAACTAGCTTGCTATTTTATTGAAGACGTAGAGGGAATAACAGAGTATATATTCATTTAATGTCTTTGAGTTAGTTAGATTCAACAGGGGTCTCACCTAATGAAGATTCATCAGGATGGGGTAGCTTGTTACATTAATTAATAGATGTCCACCCTTAAATAAGTAAATAAGAAAGTCTCTCCCCACAAGGAGTTTACATTCTAAAAGAAGAAGATAACACATTTTGGGGAGTTATGCTTTGGGAGGTATGTTTTAAATAGGGGAGGTCAGAGAGAATGGTGTTTAGAGCCAAGGAGAAATTGTCATTATTAGATTAACTTGTTGATTAAATTGCTGTTCACAGATGGAATTGGAGGTTTTGGAGTAGGCTAGTTTAGGAAAGTGTGGCAGCCTAAAAGAGAGGAATTTCTCCCTGAAGTATCAAAAGGACCGGAGAGTTTCTGCTTCTCTTAGGTAGAAGGATAAGAAAAGAAGAAATGCCTCACCTGGAATACTTGGTATTTTCTTTTAAAATCTGACCATGAATTTTGTGACTAAAGGAAAAACATGTTACTGAAATACATCCTTTCTTTTAATAAATGCATGACTGGCATATATCTCTACCACAAGCCATGTCCTATGTGCCTGTACTACCATGCATACTTTTTTACTTTATTTATAAATATAAGAATATGTATAAATATAAATAATAATAAAATATTATCTTTAATAATAAAATAATTTTATAAATATAAATATATTGAAAGAACTAATCTGATCAGTGTGAGATATCTCAGAGTATTTTGATTTGCATTTCCTTAATCAATAATGAACTATAAGCATTTTTTAACTTAGTTATATATAGTTTTGATGTCTTCATCCCAAAATTGCTAATATCTTTTGACCACTGGGGCATGGCTCATAGTCTTATAAATATGACAAAGTTCTCTTTGTATTTTTGATATAAACCTCTAACCAAAAAACTATATGAAGTTTCGCCCTTGATTTTCTTCTTTTCTTCTAATCATGGCTGTTAGTTTTCTACTTCTTAGTATGAATGCCCTCTATTGTCCCCCCTTATCCCTTTGTCTTCCTTTAATATTCTCTCTCTTAGTTTATCCCTCTTGATCTTTTTTTTCTTAGTCTAAAAGACTCTCTCTTATCTTTATCCCTCACCCACTACCTTATAAGTTAAGAACATTTTTACATCCACTTTCAGAGAAAGAACCAATGAAGAAAAATAAAGAAGACATCATTTTACATATAAATACATCTTTTTGTCAAATGATGCCTTCTTTAAGTGGGGGTAGTTATTTGATAGTTATTAAAATCACTATTACTTTTTTTTAATTTTTTTAAACCCTTAACTTCTGTTTATTGACTTATAGGTGGAAGGTGGTAAGGGTAGGTAATGAGGGTCAAGTGACTTGCCTAGGGTCACACAGCTGGGAAGTGTCTGAGGCCGGATTTGAACCTAGGACCTCCTGTCTCTAGGCCTGGCTCTCAATCCACTGAGCTACCCAGCTGCCCAATCACTATTACTTTTTATTGCTCTTTCCCCCTCTCTTTGAATACTCCTACTGTTCCATTACCACCCCCAATTCAGTTTGGGTACTTTGTTTTAGTGGAAAGGTGGTAAAGTTTGGAGTCTAAGAGCCTGGGCTTCAAATCATGACGGGACCACTTCCTTTACTTTGGCAAGTCATTTAACTTCTCTAGGTCTCAGTTAACCAAAGTTATAAATTGAGGGAATTGGAGTAGATTACCTTTAACCTTCCACCTAACTCTAAATTTATGATCCTATGAATGAAGCCTCAAAACCTTGGCAAAAGTGGGGAAGAACCTTAATTTTTAAAATACAGAAATAATCTTGAGACTCCATCATTACAGAATTACATATGAATCATGTATGTATGTATATCTTTGTGTATTTGCAAATGGAGATTCTGAGAAAACGGTGACGGAATAACTGACTTTTTTCGGGGTAAATTTTGATAAGACCAAATTATGGGCTCAGTCAATCAAACACTGGTGGGCAAAAATTGTATCTCTGATCAGATTCAGGCAAGGAGCTAAGGAAACCACTTTTCCAGTGGTTTTAGAAACAAGCTACTTACAGTGGTGTTTTTGTTGCAAGTTGCAGCGTTGTCTACCTGACTTGCTTTTTTGCACTGACTTTTATGAGTTAGTCCATGTGAAAGTTCTGCACTGAGCAGGTCTAATGCTAATGAGGGGCTAAGTACAGGAAGGAGCTGACCATTTTTATGCACTGCACGTGCACTAATTGAATAAATAGCTTAATTCACCATAGGCTGAAATAAGGTCACCCAGCCTTTTCTCAGAAACTCAAGTGATATTGGAGCCATCACATTTTGGCAGCAAAGAGAAATTAATATGACAGGCCCAAGACTCGAGCTAAACTGTGTCCATAATATTTCTATTATAAATAATGTAACTTATATGAAAATGGATTTAAACACAGAATTAACCCTAAGGGGTTTCTTATTTTGAATTCATTCCAATAAAATTTCCATAAGGAAAATATTTTTTTAAAAAGGGCATGCAGTCAATATTTTATTAATTGGAGCCTAGAACTAGCAGTCCCCTCTCTAATTCCTTGCCCCTCTTTAATTGTCAGTGAGTGACTAAGCACTGTCCTAACAATAATTTAACAGGCAATTTCCACTTGCAAATAGGCTTTGTTCTAAAAATCTGCTTATAAATTAATTGTATGATACTTGTAAAGTATTTTCCTATAGAAGTGATGCTATAAAGGATGGTTAGGCTCCCAAGGCAGTTCACAAAAGCCTACCTAATGACTAGTATGATTAAGAGCTTACATTAATTAATAAACCACAAACTGTTTTCTTTATAACAACTTTGTGAGGTAGGTAAGTATCTCTATCCCAATCTTATAGATGAAGAAACTGAGGCTGTAAAAAAAATGGATAAGTTTGCCCAAAGTGATGTGACTAAAGAATGGCAGAGGTAAATTTTGAACATCATGTCTTGGGCTTCCAAGTTACCCTGTTGCCTCTCTTGGGAAGTACTAATAGTCACTCTGAATTTGATTCCCCTTTAAACCATGAACCCCAAGTACAGAAATCTAATGAAATGGCCCAAAAAGGGAGGGGGAAGAAGATAAGGAATCATATATTCTTTATGTGCCACTAGTGGAGAAGAAGCCCAGAGTCAGTAGCTATGGTGGGGAGCAGTAGCAGCTTCTGTGCCTTCATCTATTGCTCTATCCATCTATACACATATATAAACAAATATACGTATTGTTCACACCTAATACATATGCATGTATGTACATGGGCAGGCAACCTTGTATAGATGAGTACTTCCTATCCTTAGTGTGCTTAAATACAGGACTATCTATATAGAGTAGACACGCTGTGCATGGAGAAATGGACTCGGAGTCAGGAGGACCTGAGTTTGATTCCTATGTTAGACATTAACTAGCTATGTGACTTTGGGAAAGTCATTTAACTTCTATACGCCATGGTTTCTTCCCCTCTAAAATAGGGTTAATAAGAGTCCTAACTTTTCAAGGTTGTTGTGAGGATCAAAAGGGTTTACCAACTTTAAGCATCATATAAATGCAGGCTAATGCTAATGGTAATAACAACAATAATAATAAAAATGGAAAATGGCAAGACTCATGGACATTTTTTCATTGACATTTGATGTACAGGAACCAATTTGCTGATAGTGTTTGAGTTACATAGGAAGGTACACCTGAAGTTTGACTTCTTGAAAGGGATAAACTTTTGGGGGTGACTATGAAGTCAGAAAGAGAGAAAAATGTATAGGTATTACATTGAATGAATTTCATGTCACTGGACTAATTTTGATAATCTCCATTGTTGTTTATAGGAGTTTAAGTTTGATCGTTTTGTAGAAAATGGCAAGAAGAAAACAACTTTTTTCAAAAGGGGACAAGAGCTGCCATATTGCCTAATGTCATTTGGATCTGGAATCAGCAAATGTCCTGGACGATTTTTTGCAGTGTTTGAGATAAAGCAGTTACTGATTCTCTTGTTTATGTTTTTTGATGTAGAATTAATTGAAGAGGAACCTCAACAATTCAGCAAATCTCGAATGTTTTTTGGTATCCAGTGTCCTCAGTCAGATGTTTCCTTTAGGTACAAGCTAAGATGTTAAAAAAAAAAAAAGAGGAGGAGAAAAAAGATGTTTGCTCAAAATAACACTGTCTTCCTCCCCCCATCCCAATTTTTTGGTTCTATTCTGGAAATGGAATTGTGTTGTTCTCCTTGTCTTTTTTTAAACATGCTTTCATATTAAGGGGTGCTTTCATTCCATGATGCCAAGACATCTGGTCAGTCAATTAAAAAAATATAGTCTGGTTTTTGAATTGGGATTATAATGTCAAAAATATACTAATAAGTGTCTACTTCCTCATTTGAGTAGGCTTAGTATGTCGTTTAGTGTACTAACCATATATTCATCGTTAAGACTAAATTTTACTTTATTACTTTATTGAATTACTTAATTGAAGTTATTGAATTATTGAAAAATTACTTTGTTGAAGAATTCATGGGTTCTAGACAGCTTTGGTTCCTAAAGATCAATGGGTATCAGTCAGAGTATATTATGGAGCTGTGAATCTTCACAAACACAGATCGGAGGAAGCACATTAAAAATGAAAGTTCTGTTACTCAATGCAAAAAGTTCTTTATGAAAATTGCTGGAAAATTTTATTGGCAGTGAATATTACCAACAAGTAAAAAAAAACTCAAAGAAGAAAATACTTAATTGTTTGTGACATTGGATGAAAATGGCCTTGTCACATATAATAGCAATAATAGTTTCTTTACCTGTGTAAGCTTTTATTCAGTTAGTTACACAGAAGATTGAGGGCTTCAATTTCATCTCAATATTTCATCATTTGAAAATGTGCATTTTGCTTTTTATGTGTTGTCTTTCATGACTGACTTTTCCTGACCCTTTTTGGAAATTTCTTGGCAAAGATATTAAAGTGGTTTGCTATTTCCATCTCCAGCTCATTTTATAGATGAGTAAATTGAGGCAAATGGAGTAAAGTGACCTGCCCAAGGTCACACATCTGGTAAGTGTCTGAGGCCAGATTTGAACTCAGATCTTCCTGACTCCAGACCTGGTGTTTTATCTGACACACTATCTAGCTGCCCGTTGCTTTTTATACTACAAATGAATAGAAAAAACTTTCTTTTTATATATTATCACTTTATTTAAGTGAGAGCCCGGTCTTCTTTGGTTGCAAAGGACAACACAGGGACAGTGATCTCCTCTGTGAAAAGCTTTATTGCTGGAGAGAATGTTGACATTCCTTCTCCACTGACTGTAGGCATCATTGCTACAGGACATAAAATTATCCTTACACATAACTTCCTATTATCACTGGAACACACTGTGTTAAGAAATGAGGCATTTATTTTAGACTCCAAATTCTTCAGGACCTAAAGTTTAGTTTAACTGTGGAATTATTTGATTCAGTTTGAGTTGTCATGACAAACAGTGCCAAACCTGAAAATGTCCCTCATTTCAAATTCCTCACTGTGCCTCTGGCTTCCCAAAGCAAATGATCTAAAATGAATGCATAATAGTACTCTTTCTATATATAAACAGGCAAGGCAAAGACAATTGTGGTGAAAATACACACATCTAATACTTGGGCAGTTAGGAAGCAGTTTGCTCACCGTCATACTGGGAGGTAAAATAACACAAAGGTTATCATTGTAGCAACTTTTCAAATGAGAATTCTTGGGAGCTAAATCTCCAACCCCTAAATGTCAGAGTCAGGAAGTATTACAGAGATGAGACTTAAACCTGAAAATGGGGCTTCTTGCCCCAAATTCATACTAAATACTAAAATTATGCACATCAGAACCTCATTGATTCAGGTTGATGGAAGCAGTGTGTGAATTAATTATTGAGAGCTGGTCTTGGAGTCAAGAATACTTGGATTCCAATTCTACCTCAGACACTTATTAATTGGGTCATCCTGGGCAATTCATGGATGAAACCAATGCAACAATAGTTTTTTAAAAAGGAAGTTATTGGCTGAGAAAAAAATTGCTTAAATATCCCTCATAAGCATCTTACATCTATAGCCCTATATATTCGTATAATGACTACAACTAAATAAGACCAAGAGCTATTCTCCAGCAGATCAGTGCTTAAAGAATATGAATAAACAGTTTGAAAAAGAATTCCAAACTGTTGGCCTTATAAAAGAGCACTCCAAAACACTAATAATAAAAGAAATGCAAATCAAAACACTCCTAAAGTTTCATCTCCCACCCATAAAATTGACAAAGATGGAAAAAGATAGAAATAGACAATGTCGGAAGGACTATAGAAAGCTAGGCACACTGACATATTATTGAAGAAGCTGCAAATTAGTCCAACCATTTGGAAAAGAAATTTGGGATTATGCTAAGAAAATAACTAAGAGGTCCATACCCTTTGACCCAAAGGTTCCACTACTAGACATATATTTACAGTTGTCAAAGACAGAAAGGTCCCATATATAATAGAATATGCATAGCAGCACTTTTTGAAGTATTAAAAGATGCTGAAACAAAGACATCCAAACTTAGATGTACACAAATTGGGGAATGATTAAACAAATTGTGTAAGAATGTAATGATTTATTATTGTACCATAAGAGACTGTGACTATGAAGAATTCAGAGAAGACGGGAAAAATGAAGAACTGTGACAATAATATATACAATGACTATAATGTAAATGAGGAAGAAACTGAATGCTCTGTAATTATACTGACTAAGCTTGAGCCTGAAGAAGAGATGAGAAATTATTCTCCCCTCCCTTCTTTACTCAAGTAAAGGGCTATGGAAGTGGAAAACTACATATGATGTCAGACTCTGTTGATATGTGTTTTTTTTTTCATTTTGCTGAACTGCTTTTTTTTTCTCTTTTTATTCTTTGTCGCAAAGGATAGCTATCTGGGTTGGGGATATACAGAGGTATATTCACAAGATATCAATAACAATTTTTAAAAATATAGTTCTGTATAAGAAAGGAATTAATAATAGGGTATTATTATAGACCATGTAACATCCTGTTTAAGGTAGATAGATAAGAATTACAACTAGCACTATTTTGTTAATCTTTGGATACTTATATTAGTAACTGAACTTGGAAATAATAAGATTTGATTTTACATTCTTTTGTAATTCTGATTTTGGCCTTCTCCTTCTTTCACTCACTCACTCACTCTGAACATGAACCTAGGTCTCCTTATTATAGGTGGTTTTCACTATGGCATGTTGAATTCCCTTTTTCTCAATCCTTCAATCCCTTATTTCCTGCAATTTCTGCTCTATCCTCTCAAACCCCAATCTCAATTCTGGGTAACTCATACCATCTGACTCTTCTATTCCTGCTCTTGAGTGGCTGAATTCTACTTCTTCCCAATTGGAGCTAATCAAAAGTGAAATGGGCTGCTTCAAGAGGTAATGGGTCTCCCACATCTGGGATATTCCAGCAAAGATGGGGATGACCATTTGCCAGATATATTGTAAAGATGATTCGTTTTCAAGCCTATGTTGGACTAGATGGTCACCAAAGTACCTTGCAGCCTGATAATTCTGTGATTCTGTTCTCTTTTTGAACTTGGTATAAAATGCAAGGAGTGACCTCTCTGATGAAATTGAAGATCCTCAAAGCGATAGTAATGGAAAGAAATATGTATCCCTTACACAGAGTGAGTGGGCTCTCACTTTACTACCCAGGACTTAGCAGAATTAAGAATTAGCATTTTGTCTCTTATTAATTAAGAAACAGTTTGCAAAGTAAGATTATGACTGTTATAACTGTCTTCAGTTTTTAAACTATGATAATGGATTCCATAAAGATGCTCTCGATTTTACGATCTAAAGCAATGTATTATACTATTTTATAGTGATTATCCTAATCATACCCACTGATGTTTGAACTTAAATTCTGGTCGTAAGTGATTCTTTTTTTTCATGGCTTCCTGTGAGCAAAGTTATGGGAAATGAAAAATGTGCTATGCTGCTTTGAACTAGAAGTAAATTTGGCAACAAAGATATTTAGGTACATGGGAGGTTGGGGGAAAGTCACCAGCTAATAAAAATAATTGCTTGCCAGAATTATTTTTGTAATATTATCTCCTGGTTTTAAAAATAGCATCGTGTATATAAATTTATGACAAAGAAAAGGAGCGCAGGGAGGGAGGAAATGTAACATTGGAAATTCCCAGACCTTAGGAGTAGAATGTCTAGTGTTTCTTTATTTACAAGAGGTAGTGAACTTAATTATTTGGAAAATAGTGTCTGTTGCTTCAATGCTACCCTCCCCAAAGTGACTTTCCCATCATTTAATTTGATGCTTAAAAGTAGTTACATGGATGTTTTTCTTATGATTTGTCCACCTCTCTCTCCCCCTTCTCCCCCCCCCCAAAAAAAAATTCTTACTCTATTTTGCTATTCATATAATTTTCGACAGGGGGAAAGAAATATAAGTCATTAGCTAACAAGCAATACCTAATATATATGTAAATACTATGACTTTGCTAGGCTTTACTCATTGACAGCCTGCTCTTCTGAGGAAAGAGTGGAAGAAGGAAATAGAATAGAAGTAATATTTCATTAGTTTGGTTTTTGACATCTTATAAATGATTGCCTTTTGTCTTTATGCGAGTCATTTTTCCTTAGCTTTGCCTTTCAAAAAAAAATTAACACATTTTCAAAACAAAACAAAAAAACACATTTAATCAAAACCAGCTAGAATAATAGTCATTGTTGACTGTTAGAAGATTTCTATTTTATTATAAATATAACCAAGGCTAAACAATATTTAGAAATTACTCAATAGCCACGGAGGTACAAACAGTTAATTAAATTGATATCATTTAGAATGCTACAAAATATAAATTTCTAATAGATTATTAATATAAGCAAATGAAATGGCCTTCCAGTTGTCCCCATGACAGACAACTTGGGGTGTGACACTGGGACACTTAGCTTTCTTCAGAAACCAGTTTAGGTCCCTGATAGCCACAGGGTCCTTCCTTTATCTTCAGAGACACTGAAGAGATTTACTATTCCCTGTCCATGATGGAAAGTGACTTGAACCATCTGTCAGTCTCCTTTTCTTTGTTCAGAATACCTTTGGATCCTGAAAATCAAATTAAATTGCATAAACAAATGGGTGACTCAGGAAATATATGTGTACTGATGACTTTAAACTTTGCCTCACACCAACTCCAATTCTACCTTTTAAAATCACAAGATTATTGATAGGAGATCTCACAGTCTTAAGGGATCCTTGAAGGAAACTTTGTAACTCTCAAAGACACTTTTCCTAGGTTGTGTTTTTTTTTTAAACTTATCAATAACTCTTTTATTGTGGTTTCTCTTTAAGTGTTTGATATTGGTAATTACATACATTATTTGAAATACAACTTTAAGTTTTAAGTATATTGCTTTTTAAGTTGATACTGCTGGCGTATTTCATGCAACAGAGAATGTCCAAGTTCCAAAGAAAACATTTGGATCATCTTATCTTTTTTTCCATAAAATTTTGTCTGAGGAAATAGAGCCCTAAAAAATGCTTGGTATGGGTATTTATGACAATGCTGTGTTTAAGTCATTTAAATAGACATAAATATGAAAGAAATGACACTAATAAAAGGAAATTTTCAATAGGACACTAAGAAACATTCACCCACTATATCACTCATACTCTCTGAGTATCGGCTACTTGTCATTTAAAATAAAATTCACTAACTGCCTGTACTATAATTATTTGACAGATTGGGATGTTAATAAGGAATGCCTTTCTCTTCTCTTTGTAATACTTCGCAATGGTCTATGGGGAAAAAAAGAATATTTGAAAGTACTTTTGCGTATTTCTATTTTGGCTGCTATTTTTATAGGATAAAAAGTATGTATCCAGCTGCACCCAGTGTTTTGCAAATGTCTAATTCAGCAAACTTTTAGAAAAAGGAAGTCCTTATGAGCTAAATAATCATTTTTAAAAGAAGCTTTCGCTGACTTATGACAGCTGTATTTTTAAAATGTACATATGAAAAAGATCAAGAAACACACCTGTGTGCATGCATGTGAAGTGTTCATACAACTAGCATACTTTTTTACATTATAACCCAAGCTTTAACAATATTGATTAGTACTCACTCTCACAGAATTATCCCTTATAAATATGCTTAATTAAGAAATGGTTTGCAAAACCCAAAAGGTAAAGGGAGAAGAGAGAGGTAGGTGTGTGTGTGTGTGTGTGTGTGTGTGTGTGTAAATACCTCCTACTTTTTCCACTCTGCTTTTCTTTTAACATGGAAAACTGGCTGCCCTATTGGAACAATCATTTTGTTGAATGAAGATTTTAAATGGAGGGGAGGGAATAAGCCTTGCCCTTAAACTTTGGAAACTATGCTTTGGAATCAGCCTGTATTTTCAGGAGAATATTTCTGCACTTACTCTCACAGGTGAAATTTTATTTTAGTCTGTTAGAAGTTGCAGGTTGTCCAACTTCCTCCCATGATATGGAGTACTTGTCATTTGAAGGGTAGAGTTAATCTGCATATTTAATAGGAAAATGCCTTCAAACATTTATTTCTTCAGTAGGAATTATATTTCCAGTAAAATATGTTAACTATTGTATTTTGAAACATTTGAAAACAATGAGTATTTTTAAAACCCGATGAACTTTACTCTGAAACTTCTAAGGGGAAGCAATCCTTGCTTTAGATAACCATTGACATACCATGTTAGCATTTGATAAAGATGTTAATTTATGGTTGGCTAGCAGTTTATGGCTGTCAGTTTTTTGAGTTTGGTCTATCTTTGAAATCTATCTTGCTTTTTTATTTTAATCTGAGACAATTATATAAAGATATGGTTACATTTGATCTAAAATGTATCATTCTGCTATAGCATTTCAAATTATTCACACATCATAGTTCTTATATGTGCATATATGAATTTAAAAATACAGCAATAAAAGGCTTGAAACAGATCATAAATTTGCTTCATATTTTATTACATGTCTCTGAATCAGGTTGAGAAGACAAGGGCAACTATGAGCTTTGGGAAAGATTTAACTCTTTCAGAGAATGAGAAGACGAATAAAATCACAGTGTATATAATTAAGGTAATTATATACCTGGTCACACATGCTGAATTTGCCCTTTGGGGAGCTTCTTTGTTAACATTTGAATTTGGGCATGCAGTCCTTGGGCAGTCTGAATCTGGCTCTCATTTAGGTTTCAGTACTCTGTAATCCCTAGTTGGGGGCACCAGTATCCTCAGTTCTGTATATGGGAGACTGCTGGAGCCCAAGGACCCCAGCAACAGAAAATCCAGTGATCCGGAGAACTTAACTCATGCCATACCTCAGGGAAGGTTAGTAGTTTCCCTTTTTTGCCAGGAGGGACTCAGTTTGCATTGAGAACTTGGTGGGTTTCAAAATCCGAAGTATGGCTTGTGTGTCCTTGTTCTCCTTCTGAAGCAGGCAGCTGCTTGGAAATCCACTCCGCTGCTGGTTTTCCAGGGCGTGAAATCTTCTGCCCCCAGACTTCGAGAGGGACGGGGGAGGGCAGAGACAGACAGACAGACAGACAGAGACAGAGAGACAGAAAGAGAGACACAGAGAGAGAGAGAGAGATTGAGCAAAATGGAGAGAACTTCCCTAGTGTTCGGTTTTGTCCCAAAGGAACTTTTGAGAATTGAAAAGATACTGTGTCTTCAAGAAGGAAAGAAGTTCTGCCAATCCGGGAGTATCAAGACAAAAGAAATCCCTCTGACGGAAGGGCACTCGCAAGAAGGGAAAGAAAAAGATATAAAAGGCACAAAGCTGACCTTCCCCAATCCTTGTATCAAGGCAAGGAGAAACTCTGAGAGTAGTCTGCGAGGGCGGATCATGTGGCCTTCTGCCTCTCTCTGTCTGCTACCGCTCTGGGTGCAAAATGGCATGCCTGTCTCTGGCTGGGTAGGAGATCCTAAAGATTGGGCATCTGTGTGGAGAAAGAGGAATGTCACGCTGGGAGAGGTTATTTGTCTTCGAACCTGTCTTGCCCCAGAGCCGGTGCTAACTTAAGGCAATTACTGTGCCTTGCCCCAACTAATAACCAGTATTCAAATTTTTAAAAAACCAAATCAAAACAAAGTTTAAATCACTCATCAGCAAATGGAGGAGGGGCGGAATGTTCTAAATGAGAAGGCAGAGTTTTAGGGAGAACGGCTCATTTATCTCAGCTGGAACAACTGCACCCAAAAAGATGTTAATTGACGTAAAGTTGTTCTGGCACGGGGGTATTTTATTCGGCATTTATACTGCATTTTAATTAAAAAGAAAACTTATTTATGTTTCTGCTGTTTACAGGAGCAATTTAATTACTTTTAGAGCCTAGCTTGAACTTCCTCCCCGCCCCCAGCCCAGTCGCATTTTCTTTAAAGGTTTTAATAGGAAAACTCCCTTGACCAGGATTCATTATCTCACCCTTTCCATGCGCACAAGTTCACTTACCCATTCACTGACTCACTTACTCATTCCAGCAGATCCGCCGCGGAGTGTTGCTAGCAGGGATGTGAACTCTCATAATTATTTTTCAAAGTCTGGGAAGTGTATTATCCCTTTTTCTAGTGGTAATTAGTTACCATAGCATCTAATACGCAAATGTGCCCAGAGCACACCATTAACAGTTAAACGGAGGATTCAATTTAACACATGATTATATCTTTCATAAGTCATTACATTGGAAAAGTCAATGTCACTCATGCTGGGACAGTCGCGGGATTCAGGGATGGGGTGGGGAGTTGACAAAGATTAAGGAGAGAGAGGAGAAGACAGCCCTGGTGAATTCGGTGGGGCGGAGAGTACTGAATCTAAGAATGGACACCGGAACTCTTCACAAGTAGGGCGCAGTAGGTGTAAGTGGTTTGGGGTAGGAGAACCTGGAATTAAAAGAAGAAGCAGGACAAGATCTTCAAGAGGGTATTTCCCCGCTGATTAGATGGGATTCGTGAGGGACAAATGCACCCAAACACACTTCAGAGGAAGAGAGATAAGCGAGCTTTTGTCTCAAGAGTTCAGTTTGTAGGTCTTGGTCAGTGATGGTGCCCAGCTAAGAGTTGGTGTCAGCGCCCAGTGTCAAAGAGGACGGGAAGCAGGAACTGGTCTGCCGGGCTTCTTCTGCCCCTCAGCTGTCTAAGATTCAAAATAAATAAGTAAATTAAAAAAAAAAAACCTAGATTAAAACCTGGCAAGATGTGACGCGTGGGAAAGAGAGCCGCCTGGCTAAGGCAATTCTGTCTTAGGCTGGCACACGAGCAGCCCCTCTGCAACCAGGTCGCCCCACACTTAGGAAACACCTCTGTGACAAGATACCATTATGGAGGTTAGTTTAAACAATCTACACTTAAGACTGTTTCATCGACTATATGACACGTGTTTCGCCAGAGGATTTTACCTGGCAGAGGCAAATCTCTGAGCTTCGACGCTGACTCAGAGAGGAGTTTGGGAAGAAAGCGTTTTGTGTCTAATACTTTGCTCTCTTCAATAAATGATGATGATGATGCAGGGGAAACTTTTTTTTTTTTTGAAGAAAGGAATGGGGAAGGGGGCGGGACGTCTGGGAAGTAAAGTCACTTACAAGGGATGTCTGTGCAACCGGAACTAAAAGACACGAGTTTAAATCACCAAGAGCATTACTTCAGGTCACTCCAGTTTTAACGTATTATTGAAAGAGCCGCATACAGACAACTTCTTGGTCTGGGGAAAAGAGTTCATTTGTCTGAAATTTGTGAAGAGGAAATAAAAGCGGTTATTATTATTACTTTTCAAGCTAATACTTTCATCTAAATTATTCTGGTACCTCAACGCTACAATACCTACCTCAACCTCTTAACCTTACCAGTCCACCCCACCTCATTCCCTACCCCCACCCCTCCAAGTCTCTTTCACACGACGACGTCTATACTCGGAGAGAGGTGATCTCTCTTTCTTCTAAATACAGAGATTTTTCTTTTTTTATTCGCTACAGTTTCTAGCGGTAATTGAGCAGCATCATGACTAGAAGAGAAATATTTCAAGGAAGGCTTCTTGTAATGAGAAATATTAAGCAGTAAATCTTGCAGCCAGAGTGTCCCCTCGCTGTTAATATGCAAGGGGGGAAAGAAGGCCGGCTGGTGGTGACTGCGGTTAATTCCTAATCAGAATGATGGACAGCAGAGACAGAACAATACAAACTAATGGCTGTGTTGCTGATCACTTTACCCCTTGATTAAAGACACCCAATTATGGCGCAGAACAGTGTCGTAATTATGTTCCTTAATCACATCCAGGAGGTTTAATTGCCTTAACGATGTGTTTCATTAAATGAATTTAGGTATTATAGTCGACAGTTTTCATACACAGTTGTTTTCAAATTAACATAATATTAGACATCGTCATGGAAATTGTTTTAATAATCATAATTAGACGCACCCAGGCTTTGTCTGGTAAATGTTGAGAGACGGGTCTCCTTGCGCCTGGGGGCTGCTCTGCCCACCCCTGTCTGGGCTTCCTTCCCACAGCTCCGTGGCCCTTTACAGTTATGTTTCCTGAAAAGTTACAGGTTCTGATTAATCTTTTTTGATAGCAAGTGGAGCAGAAAAAATTGCACCCTCCTCCCCTACATCCCTATTACATTTGATGGTATTTAGGGATATCATTAAGAGATGAGGCTAAACAGACCCAATAAATTTAGCATATTGGGTACAGATGAGAGACAATAACATCATCACCATCATCGTCACCATCACTATCATGACCACTACCATAAAAAGAAAGTCATCTGTATTTGTGATCCCTACTGAGGAACAGATGGGTGGCCAGACAAGCTTTTCCTTTACCAGAACCCCACCCCCAGCCCCCAGCCTCCTTCACCTGCTACAAAAGCTTCCTTCATATCACCACTAGTCAAGCTCCATGTTCTCCATGCACACCACCAGTTACTTTCATTTATATTTAAAATTTAACCTGATTGATTCTCTTGGCATGAAAAGAGATGGGTGACAATAAGCTACCCAACCTCTGAAAGACTTAAGCCCCCTAATTCATGGCTCTGACTCAGCTGGAAAAGGAAATTGAAAGTTGAACTCTGGCAGTTTTCAGGGGAAAATGGAAAACTAACAGCTAGAGAATTCTTTGCTCACTCCTAGCATTCAATCTATGTCCCAAGTGTTAAAGTGGCCTTCCCTGATCCTTTTAGTTCAGAATCCAGGGGATTTTTTTTCTGTATCTCATCATTAACTCCATTTAGTTCTCCTCCAGTGACTCAGCCCAGTGTTGAATGAACAGGTGAATGATCCTGCTACCAATAATGTTTCCCTGCCAAAACTTCAGGCTCACATTTCCTGAAACTACTTTTGGAGGGGTGATCATTTTCAAGCTAACTACAGGGAAAAAGAGAGAAATGATTTCTCCTTCCACAAAGCACAGCATAATAAAAATGTTTGTTCAAAATATTTTAATAAAGATTCTTTCTGACATAGATACACATACAAATGATCATACATAGCTGTCATATTCTGATTGACCTATTTAATATATATCACTCTTTACACAACCACTACCTGCCAACAGAGCCATCAAGACTCTTAGTTTACCATCCTCCTGACAGACTGAGTTTGTATTATCTGCAAGGAATGGAAAATAGTAGTGCTCATTTTTTTTTTTTAAAGAGATTTTCTTGTGGCAGAGAGGCAGGTACTCAGCCATGCAAACTAAACTGAAAGCTTACTTTGGATAAATAGCTTTTTCTTGCTCTTCCTTAGTTTTATTTTATTATTTTATTATTTTTTAGAAAAATAACCAAAAAATCACACCTTAGGCAAACCAAACGTCTTTGAACTTAAATAATCTTCCACAGTTAAAATAAGTTTTATACATAGTAAATGGAATTAAATTAGACCTTCTAAAAATGCACAGCACAGCAGGAAAAAATATTTGCTTGGCAATGTTTTTACTTATAGGATCTATTGCTGTGATGCCTTGTAAAAGTAAATAGCTATTTCCCTTTAAGAATGCAAAGAAGAATCCCCTTTCAAAAAGTGATCAATTCATTCAGCAATTAAGAATACACCTTTCCTGTAATTTTTGGACTGAAGCAATTTATTAAAGCTCAATTTAAATACAGGGATGATGCAACTGAAAAAATCCAGATAACCTTTCATAAACCTAAGCAGCTCTGATACATCAATATTTCTGTTTATACGTTGTTGGCAAATAAACCTTTTAAACACTTGGCACACAGTATAAGTTAATCCATAAAACAGAATTTCGAGGCATTAAAAAAAAAAAAAAGAAACCTGCACACAAGACCCGTGACCTTAACACATGATAAATACTGTTGGTGTAGGGGGTCCTTGAAGAATAACAAATAAATATCATGTATTGTTATACATCATTGCAAAGTGGAAAGTAACAAGGTGCACATAAACATTTAAAAATGCAAAATACTTTCAGCCACACGAGTCTTTTAAAGTCACTCTCCCTAAAACTTTGCATTTTCACAGGATTAGAGTTCAGAGACAATAAAAAATACAAGTCTTTCATAGCAACGTGTAAGTCTTTTTTTTTTTTCACTTAAATAAGTCTACTTTTCAAGTTTTTCTCCTGGCTCAGAATCAAAAATTATTTTCAAGTGCCCTTTCTGATTTGTCTGAATGAATATCCGGTCTGCCGCCCCACCCAACCCCGACCCATAAACCCCTCAGTCCTAACCAAATTCATAATTATTAGTAAGATTAGTGTTTTGCTTTAAATAAATCATCTCTCCCCTGCTTAATAGAGACGCTATTTCTCAGTTCCCAC
Organism: Gracilinanus agilis; assembly: GCF_016433145.1. Lineage (NCBI taxonomy): Eukaryota > Metazoa > Chordata > Mammalia > Didelphimorphia > Didelphidae > Gracilinanus > Gracilinanus agilis. The sequence continues at coordinate 503,980,642 of NC_058130.1, forward strand.
CACCCCCCTTCCAAAAAGCCAAAAGGCGACTTATTACTTAGTTGGCATAAAAGTCACCGTTTTTTAAAGAAAAATAAAACCACCCTCTCTCCCCCACGAATTCCGCATATCCCATCCCACAAATGCCATCACCACCACCCCCCCAAAAAAAATCCACGGAGAATCCGCAGAAGTTACGGCCAAAGTCCTGTTTGTCTCTGATTCTTCATGTTGGTTCACTCTTTTGCTGTGTCGATTCTGTTAAATGTTTGCAACTACTTGGGGATAAAATAAAGAAGGGGGGGGGGGGACAATAAGATCTTCTTCCTCTAGCATTTGGGTAGGTTTTATGTGTTTGTTTTGTGTTTAAGGCTTCTCCGTGCACTGTTTGCAGAGGCTGGAGGAGACGCTGTTGAAAAGGGCGCACTTCTCCGGACAGGAGCCGGCTGGCGGAAGCCCGGCGCTGAATGGATAGCCGGCCGCCTGCTCGTAGGCTCCTAGGGCCGGGTGAAGTGCAGCGGCCGCCGCCGCGGCAGCCGCGGCCGAGCTGGGCAGTGAAGCAGCCGAGATAGCCTGGCCCTGGTTGAGGTAAGCGACTAGCCTCCTCATCTCCTCCAGGGCCTGTGCCTGCATGAGGATGTAGTTCTTGGCCAGCAGCAGCGTGGCAATCTTGGAGAGCTTCCGCACTGAAGGGCTATGAGCGTATGGGATCACTGCCCGCAGCTCGTCCAGAGCGTCGTTCAGGTCGTGCATCCGCCGCCGCTCCCGGGCGTTAATGTTGAGCCGCAGCGCCTTCTGCTCTTTGGATTTCTTGCTGCTGCCACTGCTGTTGCCCCCGCCGGCTCCCGGGCCCCCCGGGGGGCCAACACCACCACCGTGGTGGTGATTATTGGAGCAGCCCTCAGATGCCTTGGCGCCCCCGGGGCCCCCCACTCCCCCTCCTCCTGGGGAGGCCCGGGGCTCGCTCCCCCCGCCGCGGAGCACCAGCTCGCAGCGCCCGTCGCTGTCGTCGTCGGGGCTCTGTTCGCCGCCACTACTCTCTGCTACGGAACTGCGGCTGGTGCTTTCGCCGTACTTGAGGCACAGGGCTGCTCCGGCTGGCAGGCTGTTCAGGCTGGGGTCCCCCCCGACTCCAGTAGAGCCCACCAACAGCCCGGGGACCCCCACCCCTCCTCCTCCTCCTCCGCTGCCACCGCCTCCTCCACCTCCTCCTCCTCCACCGCCACCTCCTCCTCCACCACCTCCTCCTCCACCGCCACCTCCTCCTCCTCCGCCGGGCGGCGGCAGCAACAACCCTCCCCCCTCCGGGTCGGCAGGTTCGAAGCAACCCAGGGGCGAAGAGGAAGACGACGCCTGGCGGTCCCGGGGCGGTGGCAGCGGCGACGGTGGTGGAGGCGGCGGCTGCTGCTGCTGCGGAGGCGCCAGAGACAGGTCCATCCCCGGGGGCGTGGAGCGGAAAGCCGACTCCAGACGCTTGGCCGAGGCGGAGCTCAGGCTCTTGTGCAGGAACAGGTCCTCTTCGGCCACGGCCGCGGCGTTGAGGTGCAAACCGCGCTCCATAGTCTGGGTCCCAGCGAGAAGCCCGAGTCCCGGCTGCAGACTCTTTAGCCTCGACCCACCGCGCGACCGCCGCCTCCTGCTAGGGAGTCAACTGCCGCCGATGCCGCTGCACCAGCAGCAGCAAGGTACCGCCGCTGCAGCGGAGCCTGGGTTTTGGGGCTGTGCGGGCGTCGCTCCTGGCGCTCCCGAGTGCCTTCTCCTCTTCCTTCTTTTTCTTTTTCCTCCTTCCCCAGCGCTGGCCTCCTCCGCCGCCTCCTTCTCCTCCTCTTTTTCTTCTTCTTCAGCCGATGGTGCTGGAGGCTGGAGCTCAACATGTACCGCGGCCGGGCATGGCTAGGGTGAGAGGGAGGGACCCGGAGCCAAAGCCGGAGTCGCCGCCGCTGCTGATGCTGTGAGCCAAACCAGTTCTTCTTCCCACCGTTTATCTTGCTTGGATTCACCTCCAAGAGATTTCCGGACCCATCAACCAGCCGCTGCCACAGACGGGGGAGTCTTTTACATCATTATCTCTGAGTAGGTTATTATGAAGAAGACTTGCCTGTTGGGACAGAGCTTTCTACCCAATCAGGTTAACGTTTTAATTAATAGGATTAAAACGGTAACAAACAATCCCAGGCGCTATCTGGCCCTGAGTCTGAATAGTTTCATTCCCCAGGTCTGAAGACAGGCAGCAGCTAGAGCTTTATAAAAGGCGCCTGCTCCATTATTCTCCCTGCCATCTGTATACACAGCTTAACGCATATGTTTGCAAGGCGTTGTGTCCTGTTAGTAACCCAACAACTGCCTTTAGCTTGACATGTGTGGCGACTTTCACTCATCAATGAGCACACTAAAAGCCCTACTTAGATCTAAGGATGTTCTTTGCCTCCTTCAGCAAATTGCAGATCTGCACCACCGAAGCCAGAGAGCCCCACTCAGAACACCGCCCCCCCCCCCCGTATTCCCCCCCCCCCACCCCCTGTCTCTCTCTAGCGCTCATCAGACTTCTGTTAAGTTATCCTTCCAATCCAGAATTACACTCCACCCCTGTTTACATGATAACTCTTATCTGCATTTGGAGAAGGAACTCGAGGGGAGGGGGGAAAGGGGTGGGAACCAAAGGTAGGTAGAATGTACTGATGGAGGGAGAGGTTGGTATATTCAAAATTTCCCCTTCTGGTTCCTGAAGACGTCGTGAAAAGGGAACCACCCTCCCCCCCCCCCCCCCAAATAACTAGAGCAATCCCTCCGCTTCCCTTCTTCATTTCTTGCCCTACTGCAAAATCAATGCATACCAAAAGACCAATGTGATTTTAGAGGAGTTTCCATCTGTTTTAGTTTCTTTCTGCTTTTTTGCAACCATCTCTGTCTAACCATTGAAGGAGGTAATGATGATGAAGCACACGCCCTCTAACAGAAAGAAGAAGCTGGTTTCTCAAACTTTGCTGAACATCAACCACTTCTTTTTCTCCACTTCGTGTAAAGTCAACTTTGTCAGGGGTCAACGCCCTTAACCCCCACCAAATCCAAAGAGGGTTTGTTCTGTTTATTTATCCAGAAAGATAGTGTCCATGGTACCATGTAATCCATTCATGTGGATTCTGGGTGTTTTTATCTCAGTTGTTCTTTGAGAGGTTGACTGGCAAAAGAGGGTGGACTGTGAAAACCAGAGGCAGGGTCCTTATGCATAACAGGATAAGCTACCCTCCCCTTTGGATGTTAATCATGAAAGCACATGGCATTTCGTGGCAGGTTTTCATTCTTATGACATAAGTAAAAACAATATTTCCCAACACCTCCAGTAAATCATTCTTATGTGGCAGAATAACTGAAGGCTATGAAATTTTTGGTTTCTCTGGTTTCATTAAAATCCTTTTAATTGTGTCTTTCAGAGTTGGCCCCAGGTGTTGGACTCTTTTCATTACATTTTGCTCTAATGTGATGAAATTCTAATTCTCTCCTTACCATATGGTTAAATTTCCCCACTGAGAATTAGTTGAAAAAGGAGAAATAATCTATTAATCTCTGTAATAGATTCACAAATGAGGTTCGCCACAGAACCTGTTTTTGAATGGTAATATCAGAACAGTTGGGCGCCTCATTTCATAAAGAAAGGGCTATGGCTACAACGGAAACCCTTGCATTTTCACCTGCAAAGAATGAAAAGGGCCCTAGGCATCTTTTCTCGAGGAACTGCCAAAGATTCCAGCTAACTGGGACCGTGGTGCCACGTAGCCCTCCATTACTTATGTCTTTGGATTTTGCTAGAACAGAAACATTTAAAATGAGCAAGCAGCTTGAGTCTTCCCTAACTGGGGAGCCACTCTTCAGTGTAGGAAGGATTTGGCTTGCGCACGTGTCCTGATTGAAAAGCAAACTGCACATTTACATAAAGGCCACAGTTCCTCCCCTCCTTTCGCTACCCCCCCCCCCAACGCCATGCATCTGTTAACCTCTTTCTTTATTAATCCAAAACATGGTAGGGTTATTGTTTTCCAATGAACAGCTTATTTTTCACTAGGATCATAATAAGGATTCTTTATAAGCTGAGGTAAGTTGTGTCTGCTTAATATCAACTTGTAAAAGTCGACGGACCACTTAAGGATGACGGGAAAATCATTGGAATTTCACGGTTTTAAACTGGGGTAGGGAGGTGGGATGGTGCTGAGGGGAGCTGATACGACACAGTCTGTTTTCTACAGGCGCAAAGAGACTGGTCCCAGGAGATCTTTCACCCAGGTATGACTTCATTTCCCTTACATTACTCTTAGGATCAGAACTTTTTTGTGTAGCACATTCGCTACAACTACCTGCCTCTGGGAAAACGTTGGGAGTGAAAATGAATGGCTCAGGAACTGATGGTAATAAAAGACGAATACTCCCGAGGGACAGGAATGACAATGTGCAAAGGACAGGTGTAATGGACAAAGTATAAAGTGGGCACCGAATGTCATCACAAGCATTGATCTTGAATAAACTCAGCCTCGCCATACCCGCAACAGGGCCATCATTTATATCGTGATAGGGGGTAGTCATTTGGATTTTCAGAATTTGCTGGACAAAATGTGCTTTCTCCTTATTCTGGTCCTCCTCCCATCCCATCCCATCCTTACCTCCCCCAAACCCAGTCATCTCTCTCTCTTTAATCACTCATCTTTCCTTTGATGTGCAAACTTTCATGCATTTGCACATTTAACTTACTAAAGGGGAGGGAGGAATCCTCTCCCATTTCTCAAACCTGAAACGCAGTGACTAACTCTCTTCGAGTTCCCTGGAGAAGATGGGTGTTTAATAGTCTTGAGTAACTTTGCTTTGGAAGCCGGCAGAAGAATTTATAGAAGCTTTAAATGCGGGGCTTATAAAAACACCCGGGGAATGGTCTTTGAGGTTTATGCACTCATAAACTTTTGCTGATTGCTTCTGGGAAGTTGTCAGGCATTTAACACTGCATTTATCTTACAGTGCAATGAAAACACATCTGCCCAGTGTCTCGTTACCTGGTTTAATTGTAACACAGCCCTATGTCACCATCTAGGCGTCATCTCTTTCATTATTTGGGTAACAAGCAGCCTGGAGAAGGAAGGGTGGAGGGGAGAAGGAAAGACACTGAACCCGCCAACTATGTCAAATGCCATAGATACAAGACCGTAGGAGCAAACAAAAAGCATTCTCAAACTTCCTTCTTCCAACGAAAGGTGGTTAAGCTTTTTGGATGCTCGTGTTTTAAGCCACAACTTCGAAAAGTAGGAGAGTGATATCAAAGGAAGCTCCATTCCCCCATTCAGGATGGAGAAAGTTGGTCTCTGCAGCCTTGAAAAGGTTACAAGTTAAACCCATGAATGAACCTTGGTTTGAAGAGAAACCAGAATGCTACAGGGAACCACCGACTACCTTTAAAAATGAACGGAAAATGGAGGAGAAGAAGAACTTTTTTTCCTTTCTCTTCTGGTCCTGTATACAACTACACTCTCTGTTACCTGACAGTGGTGATTGGCGGAAAAATTATTGACAATGTCTTCTTAAAAGAGCAAAGAACAGATAGCCCCGTAACATAAAACTGTGGTGGCTTAACATTCTTCATTTGCTAAAGGCAGAATCCCCCTATTCTGCATTTAGACTCTGAAATTTACTGACGCCCAAGCGTATTTTATAAAGATTAAGACAGTTTCACTGCAGAAGGAGGGAGTGCACCTACAGCCCTGAAATGATATTGGAATATTCAGCAATCAGCACACCATTGAAATTAGAGCACTAGGCGTCTGACGGAGCTCATATTTAGATTGGACTTTAAAACTACATGGTTTGGGGTGGGGGAAGGAGAGACATGTTTTGATAATTTTTGCTACTGCATACATTTTCAGACATTTGAAGTAAAAAACAAAAATAAAATGGAAACCCCTAGTTCAGCCCGTGTTTGTAAGGTCAAAGATTCTTGACTGATAACCATGTCATTGGCACAACACCTATAGAGAACCCTTGCTGCTAACTGAAGAAAAAAGATTCTAGGAGCCCAGAGTTACAACTCAGAATAGACAAGGCACCCCGGATCGGGGGAGGGGGCTTGTTTTTTTCTAGGAGAAGGGGAAGGATGGGAAGTTGTACAGGATTTTTTCTTTAAGTAAACTCGAAGTCAGTTGCAAAGTTCAGTAAAAGTCTTTGAATTTGGACTTTAGACAGGTTTTGGAGAAGCAGATGCATCAGTGTGCCTTGCGACCATTGTCGTGTTCCATAGCTCTGAGCCGTGTCTCAGCCCAAAGAGATCATTCTGTGACTCCAAGAAGAATGGATTTGGAACGTTCCGTGTTTGAGAACCTATGCATTCCCCAGAAGAGCAGCCGTGGCCAAATATCGGGTTTGTAACATTGTAGCTTAAGGAAAGGTGGATACTCACACCACTTTGGGTCCGCAGGACGCGCTTTTTCTAGCCTGCATCTTTCTGAGAAGTTTTCCCCGCAGTCAGCCTTTTTATACCAACCAGACAAGTCTAGTACAGGCAACACAGCAGATGCACTTAAGGACCTGCTGAGTGGTCAGTCCAGTCATTGTACGAAGCTGGAAGCTTGAAAAGTGTAAGTACATAGGCAGGGGGACCCTGGCCCCATGCAGGTCAAGATGACGGGGTCATCACTTCCATGGCAGTTTTCCAGGGAATAAGAATTAGATTAGGATTAACTTCCTGGGTCGGAGTTATTCAGAAGTCATTTAGTTACCCAGATCTGTTCAACCACAACTCTGGATTTCACAAAGCTTGGTGCTCTGAGATGATTAAAACAGCACTACCACTAGTTTATCTTGAAGTTATCAAGAATAACCGGATCTTTTGACAAAGGTTGGGGAGACGGAAAATCTCAGCCAGTGCAAAATATCCTCCCATCTAGTGGGAGGAGTGAGAGAGACTTTAAATATCACTTTGGGAATTCCATGTGTTTCAGAAATGAAGAACTTCAGACTCAACAAAATTAAGGCCATTGTGTGTATGGATACACGCAGGTATATGCTTATGTATACAACTATGTAATTTTTACAGAAGGAGCAGACCATCAAAGTACTGTGATAAAGAATTCAGTGATGTAGAATGTGAATTGTGGGGATCCACGCAACTCCACTTTTGCTTTCTAAAGCCCAGCTTTTACTGTGAGTGGCACGTGTGCAAACCGGGGCACATCTTCTAAATGAGTGAAGCTTTACCCAAGCGGTCTGGTCTTTGGTTTACAGAAGTCGTGAGAAGAAAAGAGAAAAAAAAATTTTCTTTTCTCTTGTCCCTGCCGCTAGGCTGGGCAAAGTTGGAGAGCGGAAGGAAATAATGCAACCGGGAAAGCAAAAGATGAAAATGGCATTGTCAAAGACAAACTTTCCTTTCCTCCTCCCTTCATCTTTCTTCCCATTCTCCCACTTCTCGTCTCCTTTTCTTTCGTCCCGATTTTCTTAGTTTTGACTTTTACCTGGGCGAGTTTTCTTATTTTAAGCCTTTCATTTGTCCTTAGGGAACAAATAACTACTTGGCCACACTCGCTTTTTTTTTTTTTCATATTTTTATTGTTTCGTAGAGAATTATCCCCCTTGCTCCTACAACACTTCTCAGGCACCTTTGCGAAGCTAAAATCTTTGGACTAAAAGGTTTGGGAACTTTTCAAACCTCGCGAGTTAAGAAAATGAAACCCTGGAGATGCTTTCACCTCGAGATTTAAAATCCACACCGCCATCTCCTGGCAATTGTGAGAATAACTTCGGTTGGAACAATTTGAGAGAAAGGAGAACTGAATAATTTAAGAATTTTTTTGACTTTTTGTTTTGTTTTGTGGTGACATAAAATTATTTTATTAGCAAATTGTTAAGGATTTTTTCACAAAATTTTGTGATATCATGGCGTGTATAACAAACAAACAAAAATACAGTTCTCATGAACAACCCATGAAACTTGAGACCAAAGACCAAATTTGGATTTTGTATCAACCGTTTCCTCAATGCCCTTAGCACACAAGTAGCGCTTAGTAAACGTTTTGTAAGTTTTGTGGACAGTGACTTTCTCTTTGATCTTTGTTTCCACAGTGCTTAGTTCAATGCCTGCCCTCCCCCAGGTGTTTAATCAATATTTATTGAGTCAAATTTTGATTGATTAATATAGTTAGAGCTGGAAGGAACCTCACAGATGTTTCATGGTCAGTGGTATAACTTAAATAGCCCTGATTTCCAGTGCTTATAGACGTAAAAAATAGAAACATGAAGAGAGGAAGTGTGGAATAGTAAAAAGAGTACTGGAGTCAGAGGAACTGGGGTGGAATTTAGTTAACCACGTGTGACCTTGGGCAAACAATTTAACCCACTCTGGTTCTTCAGATGCAAAATGAGAGATTTGGATTAGATAGCCTCAGTAATCCTCTCAAGCTCTAAATCAAAGCTCTATTATATCTATATGGTTAAAATAGTAAAAAGTTATTTCTCACAAGTAATTATATCAATTGTAGGATTATAAATGAACCAATATATGACCATACTAGTCTTGTTTTGTAAATGAATATCGATTTAATTAGGATGAACAGATACATGAATTTTTTTTTAACCCTTATCTTCTGTGTTAGAATCAATACTATGTATTGGTTCTCAGGCAGAGGAGTGGTAAGGGCTAGACAATAGGGGTTAAATGAGTTGCCCACGGTCACACAGGTAGGAGGTGTCTGAGGCTAGATTTGAACCTATGACCTCCTGTCTCTAGGCCTGGCTCTCAACCCACTAAGCCACTCAGCTGTTCCCTACATGATTTTTCAAAAGTAGATTTTTTTTTTTGTTTTTATATCACTTATATTTCTCTACCCTTTAATTATCTCATATAATAATATTTTTAAAAGAGAGAGAAAAGTGAGGAAGAAAGAAAACAATGTCAACATAGTGAATAAGTTGATTTTTATAACCGATGTTAGATGTCATGTTCTGTACCTGGGGACCTCTACTCCATCTTCCGCAAAGGACCAGGATAAAATGTCTTTGCAGTTTTCTTTTTTGGGGCCAACTTTGCTTTTTATACTTTCTAGCATTTCCTTTTGTTTTGTTTTGTAGTTCTTATTATTTCTATTTACATTGTTGTAGTAGTTGTATATAATATTTTTGTCTCTACTTACTTTGTGTTAGTTCACATAAATCTTTCTATTTTTTCTGTATTCTTATTGTTTGATATAGTACAGTAATTTGTAGACCAAAATTTGTTTGCTACTTCTTAATTGACAGGCATCTACTTTGTTTTCAGTTCTTTGTCACCATAAAATTCCTAGTATAAATATTTTCATGTATTTTGTGTTTCCTTTTTGTCAATGACCTCCTGGGAGTATGTGCCTAATAGTGGACTCGAGTTCAAAACATGTGGACACTTTAACTACTTTATTTAAATAATTCCCAATGGCTTTCCAGAAGAGTTACATATACATGGATTATCAGGAAGATTTCTTCCTCAGTTGAAACACTGAAACCTATGATATAACACTTAAAGATATTCTCTCACTCCCTGAATCTTATCAGATTGCTCTTATCTGCTTGTTGGACTGTGTCTTTGAGAGTCACTCTGAGAGAGTGTAAGCCACATTTCTGCTGTCCTCCCATTAGTAACCACTGTCCAAGACATTGCCAAGAAAATGGCAAAAGTAGAAAATACAGAAGATTAATAAAACGTGCCATGAGGGTGAAGCAAATTAAATCTACGAGTTGTTGAATACTCATAGAAAAGTCCTTTTGCATTCTAAACATCAGATTATCAGGCCATGCAGCTAGATGAAAAAATTACTTAGAAGGGAAGGCTACAATCTTAAATGAAATTGCCAGCTGTATTTTAGAATTCTTACAGGAAGTAGATATTAAAACTACTTTCACCAAAAAATCTAATGTGCTGTGATAGCTTTCGTTGAATCCCCCATGTAAAATGATTATAGTGGAATAGTTATGTAGATGAATTGCAACATTTTTTTTTCTCAAAAGAAATCCTGGTGGATATAAGTTCTACCAAACTAAAGTGGAATTGTGTTTCAAAGATGATGCCAACAGTGACCCACAGTGGTATGAAGAGCAGATTATTGTTTCAGAATAATGGTGCTTCATAGGATTTAGTCAAATCAGATTAAGGTAGATATTTTAAGTCATTTCACATAGAGTATTTTTCCTTCTTCATTTTTTCCTTTCTTAACTTCTTCCTCCCTCCCTCCCTCCCTC